>NW_019426031.1:104891-127470 GCF_000390285.2 Anoplophora glabripennis
TATATATATATCTATATATATATATATATATATATATATCACTGCGGAATTAACTGGACAAAATTTATGATATTTGGCGAATACCTGGACATTTTGTATACTAGCTGGACGTCCAGCTAATTTTTTATTATTTATTCGGAACTAGCTGGACAAAAATTTTTAGGTCACGAGAATTTTCAGGAGTCCTGAAAATTGCAACGTTGCCAGTTGCTAATATTATATTATTCTCTAAGTATATTGGCCATGTACATTGGTCAGTGAATTAAAGTTACCCATTTTATTCTTTATATTTATATTTTATTTGCATAAATATAACTACTTAATACATTTGACGATATTATTTATTGTTGTTTATAGATATTGCAATGCTAATATTTAACTGTAATTATTTAGAAAAATAATTGAAATCGACTATCATCCCATTACCGATTATCAACAATTATAAACTGAATGCTCGAAGCCGTAAGCGTAGTATTTATTTGCAGTTTTGGGAAACCGATAGTGCAGTTTGTCATTTATTTTTTGCAAGATCAAGCTTTTTTTTATTCATTTACCATGTTTGTTTTTACGACAGTAGGTTGCACTTACTGGTTACAAAGGTTAACAAAACGGTAAGTAATTTCCTTACCGTTCTAGAGCGATAAGTAGGACATAATTGTCAAAATGGACATTTTTAACATCGCATTAATTTGGAATGGGTTTTCTAGAATTCAGTTCAAAATTTAATTGATTTAAAAGAAAGATGTATTTTAAATCTATTTATTAATGTTGAAATTAAATGCGCAGTTTATACAGATTACTTACAGAAATTACATGTTTATCCTATTTAGAATTGTCAGTTTCGTCTATTAAGAAAGCCGTAACAACAATAAACATCAATAGATTTCAAAAACCTTCTATTACACAAAAAATAAATACGTATATATGTATAACTTCGTTTTCATTTATTGCGATCGTGCAAAAAATAGTATAAGCATCACGAACGTTAAAGGTTATACCGTTCTCGGACAAAATTGGAGGCTGAGCGAAGCGAAACATTTTTTTCGAACGGTAAATTACCACCCTTACCGTTCTTAATAGTTAATATACTATGACGGACCTATTTTTCGACCGTAACATTCTTATAGTATTTGTATGATTTGTTTTATATTAAAAAAATGCCCAAATATAATATTAACACTTTATAGGTACTTCATTATACATAATACATACAAATAGGTATTTGTATTCTTATAAAATATCAATATTAGTTTATCACATAAAGAGTTAGTTACCTACTTGTTAGTATCCAGAAATTTGAGTTTTAGAATAGATGTGCAGGAGTAGCACATACTTCTATGCATATACATAAGGCTTTTTTCGCGACTGAATATTGATGAATATCTGAATTGTAGTTACTATTTCTATCTCTTCTGATCTTAGGTGTCCTGTGGTAGTTTAAATCTCTTCACTCACTCATACTACAACATACGACTTCACTCGCGAAAAAAAGCCTAAAGCATTTTGAAAGGAATTGAAGCCAAAAAGTGGGGGTGTTGCACTTTGTGTATTATACGCACGCGCTATGATTAATTTTCCCAATGGTCGCATTGTCGGTTAACGTCATTGTCATTTCCGAAGATAGGTTATGAATTTGAATAGAAAGACAGCTGAAAATGATTTGGCAAACAAAAAAAAAGGAAAGGAAACGAGGCAGACCCATAAAAAACATAGAACCAAGGACCAAGTTGTGGCAGAAGACTTAAAGAAAAGAGGAACAAACTGGCATGAAGCGATGAATCTAGCAAAAAATAAAAAAGAAGACAAAATTTGTTTATAAGTAAAAATGTATATCTTTACACCCTATGGATACTTAAGGTTTTATTGATTGAGGATTTTTATTAATTAAGGGTAATGTATTGATGAAATTGGCTAAAGCAAATTTTTATGTGTCCAATCAGTAGCTAGAAATTCCACATTTTGCTAATGCATGAGACTTCATGTTTCATAGTGAACTCTAACTGTTATATATTAAAAGGAGACGAGTAGTTTCCCTTTATATATTTTTTGTAAATGTCACAAGAAATTATTTTTATAACCTGTGAAGTTACAAAGCCCGATATATATGATACCACATCTTCTACATACGGCGAAAGGTCAAACATGGTTTTTACGTGATCATGTTCAAATAAAGAAACGACACTTAATACTTACTTATAGTCCAGTTGGTAGAGGTTCGGCCTGTGTCAAATCTTGATAACCCGGAAATAACTACACAGGCCTACTTTAAATGATGAGTACATACCGTTTTTTCAATCTCACGGCTTTGTTATTGCAAATTTCGTAATCGGACCACCACCATTTTGTAGCTATTTTTATTACAAACAAAATCATGTCCTAAGCATTTTTTCGTACAAAGTCATTCCGCTGAGTTATTTAAAGAAAACTACTAAAAAAAAATTTTCACGATTAAATTGTTAATAACTTTTTTTCCTGATAAAATACTTTGTCAGCAAATAGCTATTCGATGTTTTACGGAAGGCCCCCCTTGCCCCCCGGGGGACCCCAGGGCCGTCGGGCATATTTTTCAGGGTCAAATTCGGAATCTCCGACCCCGAAAATCCGCGCACACAAATTTCTACAACTTCTAGTCAATTTTTACCATTTTTAGAAAATTCGGAAAAATTTATGCACTCCAAGATGCACTTTATGTACCCGCAATGCAGTTTCGATCCAGTCCCAAAGTGTATGTAATAGATAGACTCTTCGTGATATTTTTCCGAAGACAATGCCGAAAACCACAACTTGATCGGTTCATCAGAAATTTTTTTTATTTATTGTCTAACTTGCCTGGTCTATCTGTAGCTGATGCAGCAAACGACACACTCGGAAACCACAGACCACAAAATAATTAAGGAAACTGCATTGGAAAACACAATTAGATAACCTCTAATTCTTCTATCTAATAGATGTCACTGCACCACAATGGTGGTAAATTTAAATGCAATAATAAAAAGTATTTCATAAGTAATATATCATAATACAGCTGCTAATAGTTTAAGTTAATAATTGAAATTAACGTGAACCATTAACAGCTGTTCCATGACCCATTACTTATGAAACACTTTAATTATTGGTTAAATGAATTAAGTTAAAGCAGTGATATTTAAATGTGTGACAAAAATACAAGTTCATTCTGTTGAGAATTCGAAAATATTTAATTATCAAAAAAATTTACAGGGAGACTTAAAGAATTTGAAAGAATTATTTACCTGCCATTATGTAAAATGCATTGTACAGTTATTTGCCAAAAACTATGGTTAGATACAATTGTTTCGAACTAATTGGTTCTCATCAGTGCGGTGTAATATACTACACTTATAGGAAGTAACAATTTTAAATATGTGCATTTCAGTTTTTTAAAATGTGGAGGTGAAAAATCATCCTAAATTGAAGTTTGGCAGCTTGTACTCTGAAAATTCTGTAATGTTACGTTAACAAATTGTTTTGCTGAAAGTTGGATACTAACCGAGGATTCCGATGAGATGATATTTCTACAATTAATAGGTGAACTTGTAGTTGATCCCAAAAGTAATGTCGGTACAGCACTTCCTATCCTATTACAGTTTGTAAATATTTTAACTCAAAATGGTCTTCTGAAAATAATGATGTGTTTGTCAGAGTAAATTCTAATTTATATAATTTTCGAACTGATTCTATCCACAGTAATTGTCTGTCTTTTGTAATTCTGAAAAAACTTTGATTTCTATAGAACGTATTACAGATAGGTACCTATTCATATATTCGGAAATGCTTTTGCAATTTGGAGTACAAGATTGACTAGTTTTAACAGGTAAACTCATTTTGGATTAAAAAAAAAAACTAATAAAACAACAGTAAGGCAGTTCAGACGATCGATTCATTAAATCCCCTATTACATTAATCTAAAACAAACCAAATTTATTAAAGCACAAAACGCGAGAACCTACCTGAACGTAAAATAACCTCAAACATTCTATTTCTGTATTTAGTGATTTACTGTTGATTCAATGACTGGAAATACTAACAAGGTTTTTTTTCGCGAGAGTAGTGGTATGTTGTAGTATGTGTGTGTGAGAGAATGAAGAGATTTAAACTACCATGTGACAACTAAAATCAAAAGAAATAGAAAAAGTAACTACAATGAGTAAACCCATATGAGTAACATATGAGTAAATAAATAAGAGGATTTTATTGGATAGGGCGGACGGAGCATGCATTCACTGAGGCCATCTCGTGTTGGTGCAGCAAAACATTGTCCTTTATAGAACCACAGATCGAATCTGTAGGCTTTTTTTCGCGACTGAATATTAGTGAACATCTGACCGTAGATAAATGATACTGATGTAGATCTGAAACTTGAACACATTTGGTGGTAAGCAGCAGCGCTAACTGTTGACACTTTCTCCAACTTCTATTGCTTTCCTTTTCTAGGACTTATCGGTAATACAGTGAGTTAAATTACCTGTAGCCGGTAAAAGATGCAAGCGCCATCTAGTTGTACGCTCTACAACTATATACCTACCCAATAATATTTGTTTTAGATATTCTGCCGCCGCTAAATTTAAAATTACATAACAAACCCTACACAGATCACTCAGAAATTGGTTTTGTAAAATAATTTTCACGTTGACAATTTTTGTCACCATGAGAAAATAAGTACATTTGATAAAAAGCAGTAAAATCACTCTAGAGCATTAAAGACACTTTTAAAAGCTCTAATAGCCATCCTACTTAAAATATGAAATAATTTTGATACTGTAACTTTTTGAAATGTTTGTTGACAAAATTTCAAATTTCAGTACATATTTTGAAAAAAAAAGAGTGGAAATGATTATAGAGCAGTTTCAGTGCTTTCTATATTGTATTAGCTTTCACGGTGAACAAAAAAATATTACAAGTAAATAATTTTACTAAACCAATCTTTGATTAATTCTTGTAATAGAGATTTATTATACAATTTTAAATTTTCGTTGTGTTCCAATATCCATAAAAAACTACCTCTAATCACCACAAACTTTCAGACATTTTTTATATAAAAAACAAAAAATGAAACATTTTATTATTTTTAAAAAAATGTGATTATATGATGACCAGACATTATTATGTTATATAAATAAATAAATGAAATGCATGAAATGTCTAATAAAACACATTAAAAACACAAATAAAACACACACCCACACACACCCACACTCGCCAAACATAACCAACAATAAACATGAACAACATGAATGACATGAAATATGGAATGACTCATAATTGCAATTGTCAAAATTGGTATTGTACAAAATCTTTGTGGCGACATCTATAGACTCTTTCTCCAACTTGTATATCCATCTCAAGTCACGTGGTTCCCAGTTTCCCCATATTTTCAAGAAGTTCTTGGGCCCTGCATCTGACTTGTAGTTACTTTTTCTATCTCTCTTGATCATAGTTGTCATATGGTAGTTTAAAGTTTGAATCTCTTCATTCACTCACACTACACATACTACAACATACCACTACACTCGCGAAAAAAAGCCTTGTTAGTATTTCCACCAATCTTTCAATCATAGAAAACTTAATATTAACGACTTAATATTAACATAGAAGGTAATGTAACATATGAATAACGAAACTGTCATGGCGTCACACGTTAGTTAGCTTCCAAAATAAAAGATGGCGCAGAGAATGCTAACCCTGTCATTTTGAGTTGATTGGTAATGCAGTTTGGACTTTGCACGTATTTGAAGTTTGGCTTTGGCTTTCGTTCTTTGGTTTCTTTGGTTATCTCCTGAAAATTGTAAATTATAATATTGCAAGAATTGTGTTTATAATTATTTAGTGCTTAAGAGTTTTCTATTTGTTATTATATTATACTGGGAATAGCAAATGAATTAAATTACTGTCATTTTAACTTACAATTAAATACAGAACAAGAAATTGTTTTAGTAGTACATGCATAACAACATTCTGTATAAATCAATTAGGATTTTCTGTAGATACAAAATAAACTTTTTATTAAAAAATATTTTATTTCCTTATCAAAACCATTTACTAAGTATATCTTGGCAAATGTCAAAATTTGAAAAATACTATAATACAATAAAATAATAAATAAGAAGAAATTGTCTTTATTTATTTGTGGCATTATAAATGTTTGTTATAATTTGTACCGATAGGGGCAGTCAAGTGTCAACACTGAAAACTTTTGCCTAATATTGAGATGCCAGAGATATACATCTACATGTATAAATCTGGTTAGGCACTGAAAAAACAAATACACATCACAAGAATTTATGACGTTTCTGAAACCTCTAGTTTCGTTATCAAAACAAAAGTGAATTAGAAAAGTACTGAATATTAGTTTTTCGCTACATTTTCTGTTTAACTAAATAATCTGTTCTCAGAAGTATTGACCATTGACTATTCCTATTGGTATAGGGGTTTACTTTTAAAATCCCAGCCAGGACAAAAGGAGGTCCCACAAAGCGCCTACACCGGCCGCATTTGCGGTCGGGGTAGACGACGGATGGGGCCCACCTACGAAGCTGTCCAGGCCTACACGAGATGAGGCAGGATAAAGAGGGATAATCCCCCTCGATCCCAAATCATTGAGGCCAATTTCTAGCCATGGAATAATGGCACTTTTAAAATGTTTTAAATAATATATAGATATGTGAGAAGTCGTTTGCATACGATAGATGGCGCTGTTCAGTTCACAAAGTATAAAGTGTTGCCTACTCATTAGGAGCTAAGTAGTAGTAAGCTTCCAAAACGTTACGTGGCGCTGTTTCGCGGGTTATTGGCAATGTTAGTGACATTTAATTCTACGTTAGCACCATATGTATGTATATGGCTAGCACTATATTTTCCACAGATCAAGAAAAGACATAGATACATAATTTATACCTATGTGGCTTGAAGCCAAAATAGTTCATGGGAGGGGTGAGGAAGTTGTGTTTACATTCCCTCATGGGCAGTGGCGTATCATTTTATAGGGGCTGATTGCAACTAAAATAACAAGTTTAATCATTATAATTGTAAATTTTATTTTTCGCAAATAAACTAGTAATACGGAAAAATATGGTGCCATTAATAGGTATGTTAAGAAAGCCTGTTTTCAACCTATTTTATTACTTATAAACTTCACAGTCCCCTACATTTACTTCTTCCTGGAATACGGTGGACATGATCTACTGACACAATTTTACTCTCATTTATATACAAAAGGAATGATACATTTCATCATACTCTTAAGCTGTTAATGAATATGATTTTCACGAGATTTTAACAAAACAAAGTAATTAAATTTCATTTGGGTAGGTATATCCTAGTTTTAATTTTAATAGCTGTATGACCCGGTGTAAAATTTGGTATAAACTTTTACATAGAATTTATAAAATTTGTATATAGGAAAATAGAAGATTGACCATATTTTAAAATTATAATTCATTTTATAGAGTCGGTCCATTAACCCTTCCTATCACAAACACATATGTGTGAATTTATATAGAAAACAAAAAATTATAACAGGTTTAAATATATATTTTATATAGAATTACATGTAGATTTTTACATTGCGTGTTACGGCTATATTACTGGAGTTAAAGTGTCTCCCTAATAAAGCTGTTAATTGGTTTATTTTTTAGGTTGTCCCTATCTAATGAATGTTATGAATGAAAAACGACAACCATATTACTCAAATAGAAATTTATTGATTATGAAATAAAATATTTTTTTGTTAACTTATGCCTTATCCTAAGAATATTATCCCGCATTTTATTACAAAAGTGGTCAGAGCATACATAGGTATATATAGATATTGTTTCTGTATATGGAATTCCTAAGCTTCTAAACCACTATCTTCTAATTAGAAGATTCGGAAATCTGTAACATATAAAAAATCGATTAAATTTTTTACGCCTTTGTTTATCTGATTTACTAATACTTTTTGGCACTTAAATTTTGTCAAAGCGAATTATTTAAATTTAACCCCAACAGCTAGTTTTATTGCTACGTCTATGATTATTATTACTTACTTATGGAACGATCGTTGATTTTCTTTCATTTGGTACATATTCCAAATATAGCACTTCTTCGGCATTGTTCCACACTTTTTTCACTGGAAAAAATCTTACTAACAAGCACGAAATCATTAAAAATGCAAAAACATTAGATTACAATACAAACACAACAATGACGAATTCAATTTTTCTGAAAAATGTCAAAATGTGAGCGTAAAAGTGGCGCGAAACTTAAATGAACCAATCGCAACACGGGGAATAGTAAATATAAACATGAATCATTTGAGATTCAAACAAATACCCTGAATTATTTATCTATGTCTTTTCTTGATCTGTGATATTTTCTGTCTTTCAATAAACGGTAAATACAGAAATATAATGTTTGAGGTTAGTTTATATTCAGGTAGGTTCTCGCGTTTTGTGCTTTAATAAATTTGTTTTGTTTTAGATTAATGTAATAAGAAATTTTTTGAATCAATCGTCTGAACTGCCTTACTGTTGTTTTATTAGTTTTTTATCCAAAATGAGTTTACCTGGAAGAACTAGACATCAATGTTGTGCTCCAAATTGCAAAACCATTTCCGACCATATGAATATCTGTAATACGTTCTATAGAAATAAAAGTTTTTTCAGAATTACAAAAGACAGACAATTACTGTGGATAGAATCAGTTCGAAAATTATATAAATCAGAATTTACTCCAACAAACACATCATTATTTTGTGAAGACCATTTTAAGTTAAAATATTATAAAAACAGTAGATAATAGGATAGGAAGTGCTGTACCAACATTGTTTTTAGGATCAACTACAAGTTCACCTATTAATTGTAAAAATATCATCTCATCGGAATCCTCGAATAGTATCCAACATTCAGCAAAACAAGTTGTTAACGTAACATTACAGAATTTTCAGAGTACGAGCTACCAAACTTCAATTTAGGATGATTTTTCACCTCTACCTTTTAAAAAACCGAACTGCACTGCGTTATTTGCTATAAGTGCTATAAGTATAGTATATTACATCGCACTGATGATAACCAATTAGTTCGAAACAAATGTATCTAACCATAATTTTTTGTCAAGTAACTGTACAATGCATTTTACATAAAGGCAGGTAAATAATTCTTTCAAATTCTTTAAAAGTCTCCCTGTACATTTGTTTGATACTTAATTACTTTCGAATTCTTAACAGAATGAACTTGAAGTTGCATATTTGTCACACATTTAAATATCACTGCTGTAACTCCTTCATTTAACCAAAATTAAAGTGTTTCATAAGTAATGGGTCATGGAACAGCTGTTAATGTTTCACGTTAATTTCAATTATTAACTTAAACTATTAGTAGCTGTTTTATGATCTATTACTTATGAAATACTAACTTTTTTACTTTTTTTATTATTGTATTTAAATTTACCGCCCTTGTGGTGGAGCGACATCTATTAGATAGTAGAATTAGAGATTACTCTAATTGTGTTTTCCAATGCAGTTTCCTTAATTATTTTATGATCTGTGGTTTCCGAATGTTTCGTTTGCTGCACGTCAGCAATGACGGTACTCTGCTGCTGCTGCCGACAGAAGACACAGAATAAAACCCTCTTATTTATTTACTCATATGGCTTTACTCAGGCTTTTTTAGTAATCGTGAATGTCGTGAATGCATGCGATTTTTAAGTCTCCACCATTTTTATCGAAATAGTTCTGAATCCTATCACTACATCACTTAACAGCGCTAGCGACGGTAGTCATTTTTTCGCGAATCAACAATCATAACTATAAAAAGTGAAGATGAAAAGAAGCTCTAGTAGTTCGTACTCAAGGCCTCTAAATTAAACAGGTTATCTGATTCCGTGCTTCCGTCCTGGCTAGATAGTAGATATAATAGGCCGGTTCTGGACCAGGAAGTGACGTGGCAAGGTCACATGGGGTCAAGGTCACCCCAAGGTCACCAGGGGTCAAGGTCACCTGAGGCCAAGGTCACCTGGGGCCAAGGTCACCTGGGGTCAAGGTCACCCCAAGGTCACCTGGGGTCAAGGTCACCTGGGGTCAAGGTCACCACATAGTCAGTGTTTATCGAGTTCGGCGCGCTCCTTCAGCGGCTTCTTGTGGGCATTGTCGTTGTGCAAGAGATGAGTGGGTGTTGGCATGCAAGAAGTGTCATGGCGGCATGGAAGTATCGTCATACAAGAAGTGTCATGGCGGCATGGAAGTATCGTCATACAAGAAGTGTCATGGCGGCATGGAAGTGACGTCACATGGCCAGTTGGTGGTAAATTTAAAATTCAATCACAATAAGGGAGGTCAATGACCTCCAAACAGCATTGCGTCATTCTTATCTGGTATTGCAGCATTCGAGATCAAGTTTCTACAAGTTCAGACCTGTTTTTTAGCATAAACTGTAACCTGATATATTATTTCCTTTAATACTGCCACGCTAGCATAAACTTTAACCTGATATATTATTTCCTTTAACAGCATTGCATCATTCTTATCTGGTATTGCATCATTCGAGGGCAATGACCTCCAAACAGCATTGCATCATTCTTATCCGGTATTGCACCATTCTAGACCAAGGTCACGTTAAGGTCATTGACCGCTGGTCGTCTGGGGTCAAGGTCACGCCAAGGTCATGTCAAGGTCATGACCCCCTGGTCGTCAGGGGCCAAGGTCACGCCAAGGTCAAGTCAAGGTCATGCCCTCTGGTCGTCTGGGGTCAAGATCACGCCAAGGTCATGTCAAGGTCATGACCTCCTGGTCGTCTGGGGTCAAGGCCACACCAAGTTCAAGTCAAGGTCATGCCCTCTGGTCGGCCAGGGTCAAGGTCGCATCAAGGTCGTGCCAAGGTCATGACCCCTGGTCGTCTGGGGTCAAGGTCACACCAAGGTCAAGTCAAGGTCATGACCTCTGGTCGTCCGGGGTCAAGGTCACATCAAGGTCATGACCTCTGGTCGTCCGGGGCCAAGGTCGCGTCAAGGTCACGACCCCCAGGTCGTCTGGGGTCAAGGTAACACCAAGGTCATGTCAAGGTCATGGGCCCATGGTCGTCTGGGGTTAAGGTCACACCAAGGTCAAGTCAAGGTCATCGACCTCTGGTCGTCTGAGGTCAAGGTCACCTAGGGTCAAGGTCACCTCAATTTAAGACTTGTTCTCTACTGGTTCAGACCTGTTTCCTATAGGTTCAGACATGTTTTCTACAAGTTCAGACTTGCTTTTTAATATAAACTGTAACCTGATATATTATTTCCTTTATAGTTGTAGTGTTAGCAAAAATTGTGGCCACCTAGCGTCTAGACAGCATGCGATAAGAATAACGAACGTTGGCCGGATGTAATAAGAGTCACGGACTGATGATATATATACACAGTGGAATAAAGTTATCATTTACCAGTCTACATCGATAGCTTGCAGAAGCAATNAGCAGAATAATAATAGAAACTTATAAGTAAAGAATTGTTATAAAACAATATATGAATAATGTGAAAATATATATACAGGGTGTTCGGATAACACTGGATTGCAAAATTATTATGCAAAATCTATCTAACCGATTTTGATGAAATTTGATGTGATGATTCTACGTAACATGAACTTTTCATGAGTCAAGTATGAAGGTCCTATACCCAACTTAAAGACTAAAAAAATTTCCTAAAAAGTAATGTTTTTTAACCTCAATTTTGGCGACTTTTTCGATTTTTACAATAATTCATGTAACTGGTCATATATTGTAAAATTTAATTACAAACATTTTTTCCTCTTCCATTTTCGCCTAAAATCAACTCTTGAAAAGATACATAATTAAATAGTAAGAAATATATGACATTTTTCGAATTTTTTTAACATATTGTACCGCCAAAATTAAACCCACGTTTTTTTTATACGCATAGAAAAATTTTCATTTCTAGTGATATTTGAAAGCAAGAAAGCCAAAAATCTCCGTGGATATACGATTCACCCAAACCAAAACAGATACCGCCTAGTCTAATAACATTATACAACCCGCCATACAAATATTAAGACACCTAAAAAATAGAAAAGCCCCCGAACCTGACCAAATACACAACATTACACTAAGACGACTACCACACAAGGGCCTCATGGCCCTCATGTACATAACATAATTTTATATTATTTCGACCTCTGCCAATGCATTGGAGTTAACCTTGAAATGACATTTGTATGGAGTGTGAAAGAAAAACTGTTACATGAGGAAATGACCTTCATTTGACATAATATGTCTAGTTAAATGCTATAGATAAATATTGCATGATAATGTGACCTTGAGCAAGTTCCAAGTTAATAAATTTATAATTATCTTTGTTTGGTGTGTAAAAGACAAAAATATCACTTGATGTAATGACATTCATTTGATCTATTTTAAGTTAAATGTTACAGATACTTATTGCGTGAGAGTGTCACCTTAAGAACGTGGCATTGATGTTTGTGTGATATTGGAACGAACAACGCATGCTCGAACACATGTATTAAAAATATATAAGGGAAAGAGTAAGTAGGGAATTCATTTGCGAATAACATTCTGGACCAGAGATATATACTAAAAAAAAGGAAATATGTTTTCGTGCAGTGCCTGTGGAAAACATTTACGCGTATTAATAACTTGCGTCGCCATGAAAGGGAATCCTGCACTCCCAGTGAACCTATGGCAAAACGACTGAAACTACATCATGACGACCAATCAGCTAACATTCAAACAATTAAATGTTCTAACAAGGAGATACCTAGGAGTCAAATACATGCACATCGAAGGTCATTGGAACATAAAACAATGTGCTATACTCCTAAATCTGATGGTGTTCAAATTATTAATACAGCATTTAAGTGTAGAATAATAAGTTACAGGGTGTACAGTGCAACAAAATATACAGACTTTAATGAGTTTTTCAGACAAGTGACACCTAAAATAATAAGTTTGTTGGAAGATGTCATTAATGTCCATAAATCCATAAAAGTGAACATGGAAACGTTTGCTAAGTATATACTACAAACTCGTGATATGTGCGATAGAAAGGTCTTTAATGGTTCCAATTAGTGGAGTCACAGAAAATAAAACAATCAGAATTATAAGTTGGCGGGGTGGGAGTATTCGCGCAGATCGGTGCATGTTCCCCCCACTTTTGGTATGCTAACAAAGTGGCATAGTTATAAAAGCATTTTAGCCATTTTATGAGTCCGTTTGCCGTTTTACGTGATTTATTATGTTGTGGTGTAAATAAATGATTGTGATATATTATTCTATAAGGTACTGTAAAATTAAGGACAAATTAAGTGTTAGAAAATAAAAGACAATATAAAAACTATGAATTGTGTTGTTGAAAGGAAATATAGTGTTTCCTGATTTTCATTTACTTTTTTAAATGTTAGTTTACAACAATCTGAAACTTAAAAATAAATTTCATTTTTTTTTAGTTAATAAAATGTTATACAATTTAACTGTTTCATGTGATTCGTAAGAAATTAATTATAGTCTTAAATACAAATACTCTTGGTAGCTTCAGCTCATTCAATGGTAAACTCTTTCAATTTAATATTTTGTTAATGTACTTGTGCCGCTTTATGTGAACAAAAAAATGCAACTTCATTTTCCTCGAAAACGGTACATGCTACCGAATTTCGACAAGTATACCTTTAGGTTTACAGAACCATTTAGAAATTTTGACTTATAACAACTTTTTTTCGGTTGTATCCCACCAATTATCTACATCGGCGACACTGCTTTTCAGAAAGAAACCGTTTGCACATTATTCTTAACGCACAGTCATTTTTACTCGTGCAGAAATTTTTACATTTTTTCTTTAGCCTATTTAAAGATAATTAAGGAAAACCATTTGGAAAGTAACAACTTCAACACACTGTATCTCGAAAACAGGGCGTCTAAGAAAAAAACGTTACATGAATTACCCTCATTATTTTACCAAGAGGAACTTGCACACAAGTTTTTTTTTTAAACATAAAAGGGACACCTTGTACATATATGTATACAGGGTGATTCAGAACTTATTCAAAAAAACTCTGGATGTACAGGGAACCCTTACAAATACAATTTTGTAATGAAAAAATCAAAAAGGGCAGTTCGAAAATGATTTAAAAATACATTTCTGCACGGCACTGGAAACTGGTCCACTGTAAAACCTGACCGCGCACAATGCGACCGGCATGGCGATGTGATAAAAACGGACAAAAAACTTTCGCAAGGAAAGAAATAAATAGAATTTTATAGCAGCTATTTTATATCGGCAAAATCAACTGATTTTGCCTTTATTGTTATTATTAATTAATAAAATTAATTTGTGTTTTTAAATAATAAAATCATTTGACATACCCGATGTTACAACAATTGTTCAAAATTTTATTCACCAACGTGTAAACACATTTGGGCCCGTCTTACTTAGTTTCCACGAACTAACACAAATGCTGTCTTGTTTCACTATAATACAAATGCTTCACCATACTACAAATGTTGTCTTGCATCACCATAAATTAAAACGATATCCATCAACTTCGAGTTGCTATACATGCAAACCATTTTTGGCACTAACTACTAAAAAACTATTATAAACACCACAGATAACAGGTAAACACTACCTCAACGACGATTGCAAAATCGGATTTCAGTATTTCGGAGTCTCTGAGGCCACGTGAGTAGAGTATGTTGAAGAGTTCTAATCCATCCATTTTTTTAAATCTTCTGAAGCAAAGTTGTACATTTACTGACCAGTAATTTTTTTGAAAATCCATATACTAGATATTCCATAGAATTGACCCAAGTCCAATACTGATGCAGATAAAAATTACGAATAGAACGAAAATGTCCTTATTGTTTTTTCCATTTTCATATTTTGTACTGAAGTCTGCAATATTTTTATAAAAAATTTTATACCCTACCAACCAGGTGTTTTTTGTAATTTATGTACAGGATGTTTCGTAAAACTTACACAGGTGGACTAGATTTTTCCTTATTCATTTTTTTAAATCCATATACTAGATGTTCTATAGAATTAAGGGCAGTTTTGTTTATTTTCACTTTTAGCTTTGTCTTTATTTACTACAGTCTTATAATGAAAATTTGTATATCGCAGGTTTTAGAACTTGTACGTGAAGGTGGTACACACGGTATTCAAAATTTTATAAAGTAATAAACCGTCAAATACGGCTACTTCTTAAAGCCAGCAAAAGTTTTGATTCAGTTGGAACTAAGCGTAAACTGGAAACTAATATCGGTCACTTAAAACGAATCAAAATTTTATTAAAATCAAATTCGGAACATGAAGGGGCGGGGCATAGAGATAAGCGTAGTCGTCGAGTACGCTGGGTGGATGTAAATTCTGCATTTTCGAGCCGCATACGATCTGGTTTGATTATAAATTTAAAACATAAAGACATTAAAGCATTCTTAAATGACGCGTTTTTCTTGTTTAAGAACAGAATATTGAGAATTCTGAAAACTCATCCAACCATAAAGGTTAACGCTACTTTCTGTGGAGAATTTATTAAAGCCAAACCTAATTCAAACGAAACAATTTCAGAATTTAAATATTTCAATACAAAAAATGCAGGCATTGATGCAGGAACAGATCTTAATGTCTGGTTTCAGGAGCACGTAGCTGATAAGATTAACAACAAACTGGAAGAGTTCCAGGAAAAAGATAGTGGGTGGGCTTTAAATAAAATTATTAGTTTAGAAATAAATATTAATAAATTTGAAATGGGTCACGGGGTCTCGTCTTTTATCAAACTCCCCGAGGTAATTGCAAAGAAACATGCTTGTGTTAATGTTAAAAATTATGGTGATGACGCCTGCTTCGCTTGGTCTATTGTTTCGGCACTTTATCCAGTTGATAACCATGTAGATAGAACATCATCATACCCTCATCCTTCAACTGTTCTGAATTTAGATGGAATTGATTTTCCGATGCAACTTTCGCAGATTACTAAATTTGAAAAAAACAACGACATATCTGTTAATGTTTATCAATTAAAGTTATCCGGGAAGAAAAAATTTAATGTAGAACCTGTCCGGTTAACCACAAATAAGCGCATACGTCACGTTAACCTGTTAATAGTTCAAAATGTTTATTTCGATGAACGTAAGGAGGAAAGTAGCAGCGAAGACGTAGAAATTAAGTATCATTTTTGTTGGATAAAAAATTTATCTAGGTTAGTTTCTTCTCAATTAAATAAACACAAGAATGCTAAATATATTTGTGATATTTGCTTAAATTATTTTAGTACTGAAACTGCATTAGATAGTCACACTGAAGATTGCTCTAAAATTAATAAATGTAAGATTACCTTTCCGGAGGAGAAATCTCTATCTTTCAAAAACCACAGATACAAGGAAAAGGTACCTTTCATTTTATATTGTGATTTTGAGTCCATGTTAGAACCTTTCACCGATCAGCAACGGCATACGTCAACCAAAAAATATCAAAAGCATACCGCAATTAGTGCAGGTTTTTATTTCAAGTGTTCGTATGATGATTCTTTATCGTTTTACGCTAGCAATAGGGGCCTCGGCTGCATCGAATGGTTTACTGAGCAACTTGAAAACATGGCAAAAGTTATTGATGATAAATTGAAAACTGTAGTACCCATGAATATTTCACAGGAACAGTCATTACAGTTTCTTTCTGCAACACACTGTCACATTTGTGAGAAGCCATTTGAAGCAGGCACCAAAAAAGTAAGAGACCACTGTCATTTTACTGGAACCTACCGGGGGCCTGCACACGAAAGCTGCAATCTAAATTATAAAAATTCTTTCACCATACCTATAGTATTTCATAATCTGACCGGATATGATTCACATTTTTTGATTAGAGACTTAGCAAAAACCGGCAATATTACTTTGCTTCCCATCAATAAGGAAAAATATATTTCTTTTACAAAGTCAACATCAGATTCCCCGGTAAAGTTTCGTTTTATCGACTCCTTTAGGTTTATGGCATCATCACTAGATACTCTATCATCATATTTAAAGCCAAACGAGCTTCAAAATTTATGTAAAGAATTTAACATGTTAGATGCGGAAACATTTACTTTACTTACGAGAAAAGGAGTATTTCCTTATGACTATATAGACTGTGAGGAGAAATTAAACGAAACAGAACTGCCCGGCATTGATAAGTTTTATAATAAATTAAACGATAGTAACATATCCAATGATGATTATGAACATGCTAAGAGGGTCTGGGCTAAATTTAATATATCAACTTTAGGACAATATTCTGATTTATATATGAAAACGGACATTTTACTTTTGGCAGATGTCTTTGAAAATTTTAGACAAAAATGTTTGAATATTTATCAACTGGACCCTGCTAATTACTATACACTCCCCGGATATACGTGGGACTGTATGTTAAAATATACTAAAATCGAGCTGGATTACTTAAAAGACGTGGATATGTTGCTGTTTATGGTTGCGGCATCAGAGGCGGTGTTAGTCAATGCTGTAACCGCTATGCTGAAGCAAACAACAAGTTTATGTCTTCTTATGACTACTCAAAGCCATCAAAGTATTTAATGTACTTTGACGTAAATAACCTTTACAGTTGGGCTATGAGCAAATACCTTCCATATAGTGGGTTCGAGAGGGTAAATCCCAACATCGACGTAACGACGGTATCTGACACGTCGTCTGAAGGATACGTCCTCAAGTTGACTTGGAATATCCTGAACATCTACACGATGAGCATAAAGATTTACCTCTATGCCCCGAACACCTCACACCTCCAAATTCAAAATTACCGAAACTTATGACAACCTTGTATCCAAAATCACGCTATATAATTCATTATCGTAATTTAAAGCAGGCTTTATCCTTGGGGTTAAGCTCATCAAAATTCATCGCGTATTGAAATTTAAGCAAGCCGATTGGTTGAAGACCTACATCGAGTTAAACACCAAACTCCGCGCTCAGTCTACCAACGAGTTTGAAAAGAATTTATACAAGTTGTTAATAAATGCCATTTTCAGTAAGACGGTGGAGAACATAAGAAAGCATCGCATTATCAAGTTAAAGAATCATTGGGATGGGCAGTGGGGTGCAAAACATTTTATAGCTAGCCCAAATTTCCATAGTAGCAAAATTTTTGGTGAAGACCTAGTAGCAATTGAATTAAACAAATCGGAAATTTGCTTCAACAAGCCCCTATATGTTGGCATGTGTATTTTAGATATATCTAAAACTTGTGTATATGACTTCCACTACAGTTTCATGTTATCAAAATTAGGTGATGACTGCAAATTGCTTTATACAGACACCGACAGTCTCATATGTCAAGTAACCTGCGATAACGTTTACGATCTTTTAATTCAAAATTTAGACAAATTTGATACTTCAGATTATGAGCCTAATAATAAATATAATATACCTTTAGTTAATAAAAAAGTACCAGGCTTAATGAAGGATGAATGCTGTGGGGCAATAATGACGCATTTTGTTGGGCTCCGTTCTAAAATGTACAGCATCGTAATAGACGGCAAATCTACTATTAAAAAATCTAAAGGAGTTAAAAAGAATATAGTTAAAAATTCCATCACATTTGACGACTACAAAAACTATTTAGATAATAAAACTGAACTCTATCGCAAACAGAGAACCATTCAGTCAACTTTACATAACGTTTTTTCAGTAGAGCAAACAAAACTAGCTCTAAGTGCAGCTGATGATAAACGTTTTTTATTAAACGATAGCCATGACACATTACCTTGGGGGCATTATTCAATAGATAGTATTGCTACGCTATTCCAGCCTCTACAACTCTACTAGTCCGAAGTCAACAAATATAGCTGGAAAGGCAGCAACTCTTAATCTCAGGGATGAATTTGTCTGTCAGTTAGAGCACACAAGGTTACCTGTGAAAAGGAAGTTATTAATAATCTGTGTTTGCCTATCGTTCACTGCAGGGACTGATGAAAAAGAAACTTACAGGTTACTCTGTATGTCATTTACTAGTCATGTAGAGAATCAATGAGATATATAAGGTTGAATGTCAAATGTATATCACAAATATTGTTAGTTATATCCCCCAAAGTGCAATTGCAAATTGTGTACAGTTAGCTAATTTTATAAATCTAAAAACCTTAAATTAAAATCATCCAATTAACTAAGCACTCCAATACAAATAAACAGTGAAGGATTTAGAAGCCAGGTACTTATCTTAAAACGAGGTGTTAAAACTAGGTTCCTACGACGAGTACGGTGGTTCCTTGCTAGCTCTTTATGAAACTAAAGTGGTGTCGGTGTTCTAAATATCAACAAGTGTCTTGTCTCAGAATAGCTGTCAACTAAGCGAGGTTATGTCTCTCCACTCCAGTGTTGGTAACCTTTGTCAATGACATTTCCCTACCTTCTAGTCAAAATTCCCCTACTTTCCCCTACGTTACCTTGAAATTTGCCGCCATCACTAGCAGAATTTAAAAGAAGTTCAAAAATGTAGTTAAATTAAATACACGTTAAAAATAAAAAATAGATTTATTCCTTTACAAATAAAAAACAACCAGAAACATAAATATGTATTTACCTAACAATGAATAGGTTTTGTAAATAAAATTAACCAAGATTTTATAATAAACAATTAGTTTTTGTGATCATATAAAATATTTGAATTTATAGAAATCTTATTAAAGTCAAATTGATAAGTTGTGCAGTTTAACTCTTTACTTTTCAAGAAGCTTCTTATTGTACATATAGAATTCAAAACTTCATGGGACAATTTGTTTCTCTTTTTTGTTTTAATATCAGTCACGTCAGAGAAAATGCGCTCAGCATCAGCGTTGGAGTGAGGTAAAGTTAAACATTTTTTATATAATAAGCTTAAATTTGGAAAAACTAATTTATCTTCAAAATTTTTAATTTTTGAAATATCCCACCAAAACTCTTCAAGAGATTTTTTTAAATAAATTTCTCGTTCCAAGTTATCAAATTGGAAAGGCATACCTCTCCATTCTAAAACCGTTTCATTCAAATCAACTTCATATTTTTCACAAAGAGCAGTAAAATTTATACACCGGTTGTTATTATTGGTGTCTAAAGCTATATTTGGATTTAGAAAACGAAGATTTTCAAAAAAATTGTTCTCATGAATAGGCAGCCTTTTTTGAATTTCACTACAAGCAGTTTTATAGAAATTAAGGCAGTCTAATCTTATTTTATGAGATTCAGTATTTGGTAATGTATTTAATAAATTATTGCAGTCAGCTCCTAAAAATATGTCGCTTATATTCAGGTAATTACTTGGATCATTAACATTAACGTTGGGATGCAGTTTTTCAGGTTTTAAAAAATTCTGTCCTAATGTAAGAAATAATTTTTTTGAAGCGTTATACAATTCAACAACTAGAGGCTTTTTGGACTGGAACAGTGCATTTAATGTGTTGAAGTAATTCAATACATATTTTAAAAATAGCAAATAGGCCTTATTGCACACATTTTCTAAATCCATTAAGATCAATTCTGCAGATTTCAATTTATCATCTACCTGTGCCACTCGAAAAAAGCTAATTAATACGTCCCAATTTTCCAATATACGATTAATACATTGATGGAGTGATAGCCATCTAGTTGAGGCAACTTTCAGAATTTTCTTCTTTTCTTTATTAAAATATTCTTGTATTTCTTCTAACTGGGCACATCTCTTAGAACTATTAGATAAATATGTTGATATTTGACGTAATAACTCCTCCGGTGCTCTAGGTAAATTAACACAAGCTTTATTAGCAATAATGGCAGATGTATGACAAATACATCGTATTACTGTAACGTTTGGAACCTCAGAAATCAATCTTGAAGCAAAGGAATTATTAGCACCTAACATTACACTCGCACCATCACTAGCTAGTCCGATTATATTTTTCAAAGGAATGTCTGCTTCGGTTAATACTTGTCTGAAGTGTATGTATAAATTTTCAGCTGTACAGTCTTTAGCATCTAATTTTATTAAGTCCAATAACTCTGTTTTTACAAACCCATTTGATGGATGGACATATCTAGTTAAAAGGCACATTGTTTTTTGCAACCCAATGTCAGTACTTTCATCTACCATAACAGAAAAATCTGTAGTTTTCAAAACATTAATGAGATCATTTCGTATTGCAACAGCAATTACATTTTTGATAACACCTGTACACTTCTTACGACCAAGCGCTGCTTGTTGTACAATTTTTGAATCTGGTACTATTTCTTTAAGAAGTGGAACCAAATGGTCGACAACTTGTAAAGCTACATTATGTTCTGCAAAAAATGTACTAAGCCTAACTTCAAAATTTTGTACTTTTTTAACTTCATTTTCATTTTGCTTTTTAATAAAATAACTAGTTAATGATGTATTTGACTGAATAGAAGTCACCTTCTCCATGTGTTTTTTTCCTCTACTGTGTTTTAACAATTCTGATTTTCCACATACAATTTTAGAATTACATGCTTTACATTTACACATATATTGATCACTGGCAATTTTTTCTAGCCAACCCCTGAATTCCGGTAATTGCAACCAATCATCAGAAAATTTTTGTTTTCTATATTTCTTTTTCCTTCTTGAGTCTTCTTTTTCGTCTTCACTTTCACTGTTTTCAGAACTAACTGGAGTAACTGGTCTCTTCTTTCTTTCAAAATCCTACATCATAAATAAGTTATTTTATTTGGTAATTTATCTTTATCTTGTATTTGCACTTACCATTATTGTTTTCACTTTTCACACGCAAGTCTCCAGTCATAGAAAATTTATGTCTCCAGTCTCTAATTTGACATTTAACCTAACATCTAACAAACTAAAACACAGACACGACCACAGAACTACAAAACACAAAACATACTATAGTCAGAGACACTGTTATAGTACGAAAGTATTCGCGAATGCAGCTAAGAGCTCGCCCTCTGGCGGTGACAAGTGATACTAGCGAAACAAGGTAAATATTTCTTCTGTGTGTGACATTTCGTTTTGTATTTTATTTAAAACTGAATTTAATGTTCGTTTTTTGAACACTGTTATTTTAAGAAAATAGTGTGAGGAAAATTTCAGCAATTATGGATAGAAAGAAGAAACTGTCAAACTATTATTGTTCAGTTCAAGGTTGCTCTTCATACTCGTGGACATCTTGAACCGTCTAAACATAGACGTTATGGCTGTCCAGGAGACCTACCTCAGCGAGGCATCCCGTACCTCCATCCCTGACTATGACATATACCGACATGACAGAAACCGTAACGGGGGTGGTGTTGCACTCATAGTAAAGAAGTGCATCGACCACTATCCGCTGCAGCGGCTCCAAACTCAAAACACAGAGGCCGTGGCGATAGCGGTGAGATCGCTACGGCATGGAGACGTTGCGGTGGTGTCCTGTTACCACCCACCCAGACTACCACTACTTGACAATGACTTAGACAAAATCCTTTCCTGGCCCCAGACAATTGCCATCGGGGACTTCAACGCGAAGTCCCCCATATGGCACAGCGGGACGACGACCACAAGAGGTCGCGTCCTGCTGAATTACCAAGACAGACACGACGACTTGACTATACTCGGACCGACAGAA
>NW_019426031.1:132834-142940 GCF_000390285.2 Anoplophora glabripennis
CACTAACAGAATCACGGAGCGTGGTGATAGTAGAACGAGCTCAGCAGGGTGGGAAGGCAGGATGTCCAATAGTATATTTTGTCAACGAATATTCCCCCAAGATCGCGGTGTTATAACCTATGACCATGCCCGTCTGTCGTACTTCCAAAATCTTATATTTCCCAAATAATCGTGATAATAAGACGATTAGGGACCCGCTCAAAGAAGCCTAAAAAGTAGATTAATATTTCGATGTGAATATTTTTGAATTTAAAATCCTTCAGAGAAAATTATACAAAGAACAATTCTTACCCAACTAAGTGAGCTTCTCCTCGTGAAATAAAATCCAGCACAGCTGCTTACGGGATAAACCCTATATAAATATTACTAACGAAATCCAACTTCCACGTTGATTAACTTTCCAAAAGTTACACAATTGTTAATAATATCTTTCAACGAGCTAATGAAGCCACGAAGTGATCCCTTCAACGGTTGAGATTTGAAAGAAAGAAAAGACCTATGGAATATGGAATTTTAAGACAATAGTCACGTGACTTAGGCTTGTAACGCGTGTAACCCTTATCAAAGACGTGTTTATTTTTGCTGATGCGCACGACGTCACCCACTTTGAATTTTTGCGGTCCGCTTATCTTAATATGATTGTAGGCGGACTTTAAAATTATCTCTTCGTTGGACTTATTTACTTGAGACGGCTTGTATCCCGTGGTGCGATGTCGGGTTTTGTTGTAGGATTTCGTAATTTCCGGTAAAACATCTATCCATTTATAGGTACCGTTTAGGCTAAAGTAATTGTACAGCTTTGATTTCAAAGTTCTTATCACACGTTCGGCAATGGCGGCTTTTTTCACGCTGTACGTATTGTAATGATTAATATCATGCTTCTCGAGGAAGTGTGGAATTTTTGGTTGAAGAATTCCGTACCCTGATCCGTTTGTAGATTTATACAGATTCTACCTTTGCTGTGAGCTAAAATGTCAGCAAAGGCAGTGGTTATCTCTTCACCAGTCTTTGTTTTTAAAGGTCTAGTCCACAGGAACTTTGAGAGAGTCTATGACGACCATAATCATTTTAAAATTTTTGTTATAGTGAGCGTACTGACGCATATTAGCCAAGTCCATTTGCTACAGGTCAGCAAGCCCCTTGATAATCGTACGTCTGCGAGTATAGTTTTTTCTCATAGGCTTATGTAATTCATTAACAAGTTGCATCTTTTCATTTGAATGCGTTTTCATGTCTCTACTAATCGATTAGCACTAAGATAGTTTGCGTTATTTATGAGTTATTTAAAGAGGATCCACAATGTGATGCGACGATAAGTTTTCCATATGAAAGGGTCATCTGGTTCTCTACTATAGGCATACGTTCTTCCAGAGCACTATACTTCTTCTCGATGTCTTTAAATTCCTTCATAATGTATTCTTTATGTTTACCAAGTTCAGCTTCAATGTCATTTTGCAATTTTGTAATTTTACTGCAGCACTGCGAGCCAGTCCTTGATTACGTACAATTTTTTTCTCCAAGTTGTCAACTTCATTTTTTAAAGAATTACTTGACAAATTTAATTTATCCTCAAATACTTCAATTATTTATTCGTGTAGTTTCAACATCTCATCATTAACGTTTTCTGATGTTTTTTTATTAACTACGTCATTATCTTCAAGAGGCGAACTCACATTACATATTCTCAAGTTACGAACGTCAATATTTCCATCGGGAGTAAACGAAAACCCAATTGCATGAGGTATATGACGCTCGTTGAAATCGCGATGACGATGAGAGCTACGTCCGAATTTATCGAGACTCATCGTGTAGAATGATGAAAAATTGTTTGGTAAACAACTTTATAGTATTTGATCTAAGGAGGATATGCGTGACGCAAAACGTGACGACGTGACGTAAATCGTGACGGTTTTCCAGTTTCGCGTGACGGTTATCCAGTTTTGCGTGACGGTTATCCAGTTTCGCGTGACGATGTAACGACTTGAGATATTATTCTAGCCTCCTTTAACTCCTCGATATTTGCTGAAATTTCGTTGTCATGTGACGTATTTCCAGCGTTTTTAGATGCTACCAGCAGCCTTAAACGATCGACAAGTTCGTTGGGATCATCCCAGTAAATATATTCCGTCGGCTTTGTATTGTAAGTTAACTTATTGATGTGAGACAATAAGCCTCTCCCAGTAATTTTACGTTGTGTCGTCTTAATAAATAGCGGTTTAATAATTTCTCTATACTTTAACGAACTGGAGCCTTTTAAGCGTCCTACTGTGTATTTGTGAGCGCCAGTCATTTGAAGAATATTTTTATAAGACTGTTTATCCTCTTGATTGAAATACGGGTCATGATAGAAAATCAATTGATACAACCCCGGTGTTCCTTTAAATTGCTGACCATCGATTACTATATTACCGGTACGAATGTCAAAATCGATCCGTTTTCGACCGAGTACCCACGATTATGTTGAGGAATCGTATACTGGTCCATAATTTTTAATTACATCGCTATCAGCTCAATGCTCTGTAACGTACTTTTGAGGTATTGTATGATATTGATATAAATATTCTTCTAGAGCTTCTTGAGTTAAATCTTCCAATCGAGTTTCTTGCTCTTCTTCAAATGTTCTATCATCATCATCATCATCATCATCATCATCATCATCATCATCATCATCATCATCATCATCATCATCATCATCATCATCATCAAGTCTAGATAACGATGCTATGTCCTCCAACGATAAAAAGGCTGTTTGGTTGAATGTAGACGGTTTTTCTTCTTCTTCTTCTTCTTCTTCGACCTTTTCTTTTTTTTCCTCTTTCTTAATGATGGGGAACTTGACAATTTTTTCGTTCAACTTGTGTGATGTGCTAGCTATTTCTTTTAACGACGTAGAAATTGGTTTAAAGAGTTTTTGCAGCGTCTCATCTTCCTCCGTTTTACCTAGCTTTACACGGCGTCCTGGGTAAGCGGCGACAAACGACCGGTGCGGCCGGTGCGACCGGTGCGACCGGAACGGCCGAAGCAGTGATTTTCAAAATTAGAGCATCATAGGTTCTGTCCTACGTACGAGGTACCGCCCGGCACAAGCGGCTCGTGCGGTTTTCATGCGGACGACGCGATCAAATTATTTGATAATTCCGCCTCTGCCGCTTCAGTTTACATTTTTAAATCTTAAAAATTATATGAGAATTATATAATCGACCATTCGAGAGAATGGACCTGCACTCTTAACAGAAATAGGCGTTAGCATCGCGTCGGCCACTTCAACCGCGTCGAACGCGCCGGCCGCACCGGCCGTTTGTCGCCGCTCACCCAGGACGCCGTGTTAAAGCCAAGTACTTTCGCTTGATTGATTTTGTGAGCTCGTTGATTTTTTTCTTTCGCGCCGTCTTGGTGATGATGTTTTCAGCCGTTGGATTCATTGCGATTAATGATAGCGTTCGTTAGTTACATCCTTATACAGGGTGATTCATTAACAATGGGAAAATCTAAAGCTGAAGATACTACACGTCAAATGGTGACTATTGGTGCAAACATGGCTTATCCGAAAGTTGATAGTTTCGGAAATACAGGGTGTTGAAAGTTAAAATTTTAAATCGTTTTTTTGCGATTATTCTGAAAATATGTAGGTTAGGAACATGAAAATTTGTGAAACTATATTTTTGTAGGCGACGAATAAGATGCATGTTGTAATTTCAGCATTGCTCATAGAGGGAGCCACTTACGACCAATTTTACCGAAAATTTAGTTAA
Organism: Anoplophora glabripennis; assembly: GCF_000390285.2. Taxonomy (NCBI): domain Eukaryota; kingdom Metazoa; phylum Arthropoda; class Insecta; order Coleoptera; family Cerambycidae; genus Anoplophora; species Anoplophora glabripennis. The sequence continues at coordinate 136,587 of NW_019426031.1, forward strand.
TAATTTTCTATCCTCTATGTCTAACATGAAACTTGATTCAAAACCTGAAACAGCAATCATTTTTCAATTAATTGTGTATTCTTGTTTCATTTTGGTATCTCGATCCGTTTTCGAGAAAAATCGATTTAACGAACACTATGTTTTGATAATACGAGAAATTAAAAGCGAAACAAACCAAGTGTTTCTTCGTGTTATTACAACAATTAACAATAAAACAAATGAAATTCGTAATAATGATTTAAAGTCAGTGTTCGAAGAATCCACCGTTGACATTTACACACTTTACACAACGTTTTCTGAGAGATCTTCGAGTTTGAAACAACATATTGGGATTGAGTTTGACTTCGTTGGCAGCCATTTGTATTCTTTGCCACTACTTTTCACACTAACCAATAGATTCTTCCAAATAGAAAAATGAAGAGGATTGAAGTCCGGACTTCTGGGTGGCCAAGTAAAAATGCTTCCACGGCTTGAAGAAGTTCCACTTTTTTTAAGAAGAGACATGTGGTTCATGCACGACGGAGTTCCACCGCATTTTTCTTGGCCAGTACGTGCATATTTATATGCAATTTTTCCAAATCGCTGGATTGGCCATGTAAGCATTTTTGCTTGGCCATCCAGAAGTCCGGACTTCAATCCTCTTGATTTTTCTATTTGGTATCGAATGAAAGATATAATTTACAAAGAATCTATTGGCTCGTGTGAAGAGTTGTGGCAAAGAATACAAATCGCTGCCAACGAAGTCAGACGCAATCCCAATATGTTGTTTCAAACTCGAAGATCTCTCAGAAAACGTTGGTAAAATGTATCAGTGTCAACGGTGGATTCTTCGAACACTGACTTTAAATTATTATTACGAATTCCATTTGTTTTATTGTTAATTGTTGTAATAACACGAAGAAACACTTGGTTTGTTTCGCTTTTAATTTCTCGTATTATCAAACCATAGTGTTCGTTAAATCGATTTTTCTCGAAAACGGATCGAGATACCGAAATGAAACAAGAGTACATAATTAATGGAAAAATGATAGCTCTTTCAAGTTTCATGTTAAATATGTAGGGTAAAAAGTTATTAACTAAATTTTCGGTAAAATTGATCGTATGTGGACCCTCTATGAGTAATGCTGAAATTACAACACGCATCTTATTCGTCGCGTAAAAAATATAGTCTCACAAATTTTCAAGTTCCTAACCTACATATTTTCAGAATAATCGCAAAAAAACGATTTAAAATTTTAACTCAACACCCTGTATTTCCGAAACTATCAACTTTCGGATAAAGCATGTTTGCACCAATGGTCACCATTTCACGTGTAGTATCTTCAGTATTCGACTTTCCCATTGTTAATTAATCACCCTGTATATTTATCGAATCCTTTACGATATCTACCGTCTTGTAGGTTGAAATCATTCACAATAACCATGATTCCGTATTTATCAACCCAACATTCTGAGCAGCATTTCTTAAATTGATCGAAAGTCATGTCGGGGGACACGTGTTCCTCGTAGACATGTTTCAGATTTAGTTCATCTTGCTTGAAAAGAACTATTAAGTTGTAATTACCTCGAATAAGTTGTTTCGGTATCTTGGAATATGTCTGATATAGGTAGGCCGCGTCGATATTCTTGTGTCTACACATGGAGTAGTATTCACGTATATTTTCCTGTTTATCGCACGCCACATCGTCGAATATGAATATGGAATTATACCGAGCATCTGTTGGACTAATTATTTCATCACTGGCCCTAAATGGAAAGTATCCAATTTCTTTCACTTTACTCAACACGTCTCGCAACAACTGATATTTCGGCTGGTATAGGGATTTTCAGTAGACGTATACGTTTTCAAATTTGGCGCCATTCGGATGAAATAGAAGCGATAATATTACGTTGGTCTTCCCGCAACCGCTGGGTCCACATACGACACATCTAAATAAATTTGGTAACAAGGAACCATGTCTGCCTGCAATAGCAAGATTTTCATCAAAATCCGAGTTTTCTATTGGTAGCGTCCGCTCTTGTTGAACTACCTTCATGGTTTGAAGGTGCTCTTCGAGGTACTTTCTATAAATACAGGTGCCGCTATCGACTTACATCATTTCTAATGCCGCTGCGATACGGTGAAGGTGTGTTAAATTCGCTAATATATAAACTACCATTTGAATTACATATTACAGGTGGATATCAATTCTGCGGACCAGGTAACTAGAGTAAATAATATTAATAATAAATTTAATTACGTTTTTTTCTCTTCATTAGGAACAAAACTTGAGAAACGCTTAGCCAAAGGTCAAAAGGGCATAAATCCTTTGGATTTCGCTTGCCGTTGCCACGGTATAGCATACGCTCGAAATAAGTCTGTAGAAGATAGACATAAAGCCGATTGGGTGTTGGGGAATAGAGCTTGGAAACGCTTTAAATCTAAAGACGCAAAACTAGGAGAAAAAGCAGCCGTTTGGTTCATAACTACGGCTATGAAGGCGAAACGTAATCTCGGAATGGGTTTGAAAAAAAGTGGACATTGACGACGTTGTCAACCCGCATCGTTCCGCAGAGACGTTGTATTAAAAATTGCAAATAGTTTAGAAAAACAGCAGCCTAGTAGTTCATTGAGAAAAACTGCTCTGTCGGCTTTAAAAGCGGCAAAAATAGCAGTTAAAAGGGTTGGTGGTAAGAAAAATATTCGCATACCAAGAATCATACCGCTCCCCGCTGGAGAACACTCTGGAGGATTCCTACCTCTTCTAAATCGATGCTAAAAATGCAGCAAACGTCGACACAACGCTACCCAATAAACCACTGTCTGACGGGGGCCTGATTAGATACACCAAACGACTACGAATTCCATTTTTTCGAGGCGTTTTCATGCGAGACACCTTACCATCTACAGGTCTGCGGTTGCGAGAAAGTGCCATTTTAAATTTAGACTTGAATAAGAATAGAGGCACTCACTGGGTAGCTTATAAGAAAAACGGTAATGATGTAGAGTACTTTGACAGTTTCGGCCATTTGAAACCACCTAACGAATTGGTTCGATACTTGGGAGCCAGCGACGTGAACATAACCTATAACGTAGATCGTTATCAAAATTATGATCAAATAAATTGCGGACATCTATGTCTACAGTTTCTCTTTAAAAGCAACGGTACTAGATGAAATTTGTCAGTCACGTCTACAATAGTGGCGCTAAAGAGTCATACGTCCATGCTAATACTCAATTTTAACCCAATCATACGTTTGGATCCACAACTCAATTACGGCTTGGCTCTTCTTTGTTTTTACTCGTACAACATCATACCCAACATTGAAGCCAATCAAAAGTATTACTTGTATGAGAGCAACGAAAAAAACAAAAACAAAAACAAGGAAGTCATTATAAAATTTGACGAGGGCTCATACGAGATTCGGGACATTGAAAATCATATTAGAAAGGAATTAAAAATCGACAAAGACACCAACGCTGACCAGATATTTACTCTAAAAACTAACAATAACACTCTAAGGTGTGAAATATACAGTGATAAATACGCGGTGGATTTTGAACCCGAAGACAGTTTCGGTAGGACGTTGGGATTTTCAATCAAATTCCTAGAATCCAAGAACCTACACAAATCGGATTTACCGGTGGATATTATAAAAGTACACACCGTCCACCTGGATTGTAACGTTAGAAATATAACCGTTCCCGCCTGTTGAGTATATGGTGCGCAGAAAAATAAACGCGTGTGCAGGATTGTGTGTGTGTGCCTTTGTGGTCATGGATAAAGAAAAAAGTAGCAGGTTCTGTATCTTATGTTATATATTTTTTATATTTGAATTTGAAATTTACCTCGTCTGTGCGCTAAAAAATATGCGCCATTACAAACGTTGGATAAGGAAAAAAAATCATTTCTGTAGGTCTTATCTTATATATATATATATATATTGTTATCATGTCTATAGGTCTACTATACTATAATATACTATAGGTCTATAGTATATATATGTTTTTAAAATAAAGGGTAATTTTTAATAAAAATAATAATCTCATAATAATAGATATTTTGGAAACAAGTGTTATTAGAATATAAAAATTGCAAGCAGGTAGATAATAGAAGACTTCTTTATTTTTGACATGCCTCATTTTTGTTTTCGATGTTATCGTTCCATTTGTGCTAACAGTTTGTGGAAGTGTACCATTCCGAATCGCTAAATTTTCGTCCCTGGATAACGATCATAAATTTATAATTAGTTAGATAGTCCGTTAAATTTTGAGAATAATTGGAGTAGTGAAATACTGGGTGGCCACTGAAGATGGTAGGATTCATTCTATTCCAGTTTTCAGGCCACGTTTCATTTTTTCCATTAAAAGTGACAAAATATCTTTTATAATACCCGATAATGGTTGATATTGCACTATCTTGTCATGAATAATTATGCAGTAACATCTTGTGTTCGGGGGAAAATTTTGTTTTGTCTCGAATTCAAGTTTTACGTCTACTGTGGAAGATTTGATGGCTTCATTTTGTCTTGAACAATCTATAACGAATAGGCACCACTTTTCGAAAGATTCGTAGTTGATAAGAGGGAGTGACACACCTCGTCCTAGGAAACTTTTCTGAAAATCACAGTACGCCTGGAAGGCTTCTGTATATCTTTTTTTCTCGAAGTCGAAATGTTGGTTCTCGAAAGGATATACTTCTGAATTCAACCACAAACGGATGCTGGTAATTTGTAAATTATCAAATAATGCGATATTACTGGAAGCTATATCTTTGCGGTTAGTTTGAAAGCAAACTATAACGTATCTCGGTCTTTCTAAATTCGACGCAGTTTTAACACTCCAAACGTCTTTTTGGGTCGTCCTCAAACTGGGTAATTCGTGAAATTGCCACTGACAGAATGGAATTTCGGCAAATGCATTGATATTAGTTTTATTTAGTATATCCAATTTAATGTCATCTCGAGGATGGATATGCTTCACTTTTAATTCTAGTTTTTGAATATTTATAGCAGCCGTTTTTGTGCCTGTAGTAATCACATACTTCTATACATATACCAAGCATTGCATACCTTTTACATTAATGACCTTGTTCCCAAAAAGAGGGGATAAAAAGTGTATATCAGTTTGTCAATTTTGCGCAAGCCCGAAAATTTAGCGGATTATTTCAAATGAAATTTAATAACTGATGTACTATTAACAGAGCAAAATTACCAATTATTATTTTGTATAACTAATTGGTACAACTTGTTAATTGTAATTTATGAGAATATTAGATAGTGAATGTAAAATAAAATGGGTACAATAAAACTGAATCGAGGAGAATAAAAGTGGTTTATTTATATAAAATAGCAAACATTTTTTGAAATTTAAAATCAATACATCTACACAAAAATTGTTATAAAAATACACATTATGTACAAATATACATAAAAATGATAACGGAGTTATCTACCTTAACTAACACATATATACTTAAATAATAATAAAAATAAATCATATCAATGATATTAACCTAAGTGTTTCGTGATTCACGGTACCAGATTCAATTTGATTTTCTAATATATGCTAAATATCAAGTCTTATTTTATTAAATATACAATGGAAACCTAGTCAAGATCTTAGAATTAACACATTGAAGCAGTGCCGATTTTAGATATAAATTGTCCATAGGTATTATTTTTCAAATAAAATAGCTGATTCAGTTTGTGATCCAAACACAAATAGGTACATTAAGTGTCGTTTCTTTATTTAAACATGATCACGTAAAAACCATGTTTGACCTTTCGCCGTATGTAGAAGATGTGGTGCTCCACAATTCAAGATGGCGACTGGAGCAGGATCGGCATAGCTTTCAGCCAGCTACGTCACATCGGCTGACGTCTGCGCGGTAGAGGTTAATAACCATTCGTGCCAACTANCCAACGTTTCGGACAGAATCTATAACAATCCCGTTCATTTCGTACCGGATTTCTCTGAAGAGGTAACTGAAGGCATTATTTATAAATTTTAGCTTGGAAAACGGAGTCAGTAGGGTATAAATGGGGATATAGGTGACGTCACACCATGTATTTTATTATGGACTTCCGGCGGAGTTGCAAGGCGATCGGTTCAAAAGTGAGGTGTGACGTCACAGGTCTGCCGGTGGACCGCGACGGCGCCCGAAGGCGGGAGCCGGGTGGGGCCCGAGGTGATCACGACGGCCGGCGGAAGGTGGTCGGCGGTCCGTTAGAAAAATAACCGTTCCCGCCTGTTGAGTCTATGGTGCGTAGAAAAATAAACGCGTGTGCAGGATATTGTGTGTGTGTGTTTGTGTGTTTGTGTGTGTGTGTGTGTGTGTGTGTGTGTGTGTGTGTGTGTGTGTGTGTGTGTGT
>NW_019426031.1:144551-166264 GCF_000390285.2 Anoplophora glabripennis
TGTGTGTGTGTGTGTGTGTGTGTGTGTGTGTGTGTGTGTGTGTGTGCGCGCGCGCGTGTGCCTGTTTGGTCATGGATAAAGAAAAAAGTAGCAGGTAACTCTGTATCTTGTTATATATTTTTATATTTGAATTTGAAATTTACCTCGTCTGTGCGCGAAAAAATATGCGCCATTACAAACGTTGGATAAGGAAAAAAATCATTTCAGTAGGTTTTATTTTATATATATATTTTGTTATCATATAAAGTTAAAATATTGCAAATATATCAAAGACTATAGTATATATATGTTTTTAAAATAATGGGTAATTTTTAATAAAAATAATATCATAATAATAGATATTATGGAAACAAGTGTTATTAGAATATAAAAATTGCAAGCAGGTAGATAATAGAAGACTTCTTTATTTTTGACATGTCTCATTTTTGTTTTCGATGTTATCGTTCCATTTGTGCTAACAGTTTGTGGACAATAGGAGGTGTACCATTCCGAATCGCTAAATTTTCGTCCCTGGAAAACGATCCTAAATTTATAATTGGTTAGATAGTCCGTTAAATTTTGAGAATAATTGGAGTAGTGAAATACTGGGTGGCCACTGAACATGGTAGGATTCATTCTATTCCAGTTTTCAGGCCACGTTTCATTTTTTACATTAAAAATGACAAAAGCTTCTTCAACATACGATATATATATAAAATATTGTGCAAAATATATAAAAAAATTGGAGTTTGCATCTTTGATATGTTTTTTATTCTGTCGGTGATTAAGTGATACTAAAGTCTATTTTGACGATCGGAATGTTTTATATGTAAGTATATATCGGTTATTTAGAGACAAGTAGACAGGCATTTACAAAATATCTTTTACAATGCCCGATAGTGGTTGATATTGCACTATCTTGTCATGAATAATTATGCAGTAACATCTTGTGTTCGGGGGAAAATTTTGTTTTGCCTCGAATTCAAGTTTTACGTCTACTGTGGAAGATTTGATGGCTTCATTTTGTCTTGAACAATCTATGACGAATAGGCACCGCTTTTCGAAAGATTCGTAGTTGATAAGAGGGAGTGACACACCTCGTCCTAGGAAACTTTTCTGAAAATCACAGTACGCCTGGAAGGCTTCTGTATATCTTTTTTTCTCGAAGTCGAAATGTTGGTTCTCGAAAGGATATACTTCTGAATTCAACCACAAACGGATGCTGGTAATTTGTAAATTATCAAATATGCGATATTACTGGAAGCTATATCTTTGCGGTTAGTTTGAAAGCAAACTATAACGTATCTCGGTCTTTCTAAATTCGACGCAGTTTTAACACTCCAAACGTCCTTTTGGGTCGTCCTCAAACTGGGTAATTCGTGAAATTGCCACTGACGGAATGGAATTTCGGCAAATGCATTGATATTAGTTTTATTTAGTATATCCAATTTAATGTCATCTCGAGGATGGATATGCTTCACTTTTAATTCTAGTTTTTGAATATTTAAAGCAGCCGTTTTTGTGCCTGTAGTAATATAACAATTAGAGTCGTTCCTGGCTCTCACTAAGCGAAATTTATGTTTTCCAGTGACGACGCGGTTATAATCTTGAAAAATGCTAAACAGTAACTTTAAAGGAATCCTTAATGTGAACGTTTTGTCGGTGGCGTGTAATGTAGGTATATTTTCACCGAAAGGATTCCAGCCGGCTCCATCTAGTGTAACTGCTTCATCCGGTGTATAACACAGATAAGTTCTAACAGTTGATAATATACCGGGGTCGCGGACCTTATCTATTTCTTTGCCGTTTAATTCATAAGTAATTGATTCGAATAAATGCGCTCCGACGTTATTTGATAACGTACATTCTCCATCTTCTCCCACATTCTTTGATGGTTTAAATTCACATTCAAAATAAAAGTATCCATTGCTGAAGTCTATTAATAAATCTTGCTGATTTATAATAATTTCAATCTCATCGTTATATGAAAAAGAATTGGTTTGGGTATAGTAAGTGTGTTCCTGTTCTCTAACGATGTTATCATCAAATATTGCTTTTTGAAATATATCTAGTTTCTCTGACATGGTAACCAAGTTTCTTCAATAATCTTATATTAGCGGGTGTTACTAATAGTGACGATGCTGACGTAACACTATGATGCGGTACTGTTGTGTGACGGTTAGATACTGATGTTCTAGGACCCCGCCCACTGTTTAATATACCTGTTGTTAAATATTGTCTTAAATTATGACGATGGTTACTATTATGCCTAATTATTAAACCCATCCTCTCTTAGATATAGCCTAACAATTATCTCTTCATCTCTAAAATTTATTAAATCTGAATTTTGATCTAACACATTCACAGTTATATTACTAATGAGGTTATTTTCAATAACTGGTAAATATATATGATTATTAGGTTCTACATCTATCCCATAACCTGGATCAGCAGACGGTGCAAATTCAAAAATTGTGTGAGAAGGAACATTTCCATAAAAGCATCCTTTGGAAATATTGCATTCTATTCTAATTGTTACGACTTTGACAATGTTGACATGTATATCCGATTCGTGCAATACGTTCGCAGATAAAATTCTATTAGAAAAACCTAAAAGTTCTCCTATGCTATCTTTTTTAGAAAAATCAATCTCATAAGCAGACTGTAATTCACACTTTAATGTATTATTGTTGGGCTTCAATGAAAAATAGTTGTTTTCATGTTCATCGGCAGTAGAAATATTTTTATGTACCATACCAGCTGCTTTTCCCAAAATCGACTTCTTCCCATTTTGTTCTTTTATTTTTGTAATAATATAAGATTCGATGTCAGATATTTCGTAGGTACCTGTCGGAATTGCTATTACTTTATTTTTATCATAGTACAGTTTATTGTTCACATTCCATTCTATATTAGGTATGTTATTAAAGGTATAAAATCCTATTAACGCAATAGAATATCTAAAATTTGGATCTAACTGAATAGGAGGGTAGAAGTCAACACTTAATGTGCTACTTCGGCCTTTTGAGGTGAAAGTAAAAGACATGACTGAACATTGTATTACCTGTATTGTCTATATAAATGTTATTGAGGGATATAAATGTACCTTTACTAATTATTATTATATAAGAAACTTAAACAGAGGTGTCCACAATTGTATGTATTAAATTTTTGATAACTCGAGTTATTGTAATATATACGACAATAATATTTTCCACTATTAAAATAATCAACAAGATCTGACGGTGGTTTTAAATTACCAAAGCTATCAAAATACACGATTCGATTTTTTCTCTTTATAAATGCCACCCAATGCGTTCCTGATCCATCATTAGAATCTAGATTAACTATAGACGATTCGTTACACCATGGTCCACCGTGAGGCATTCCATCTCTCATGAAAATCCCCCGAAAAAAAATAATCTTTAATTTATTAGCGTACTTATTTAACTCGATATTAGAAAGTGGTCTTCGGGGTAGATTTATTGGAAGTTTTTTTTTGTTTCTTTCCTCAAATAAAGTCCGAGGCCACTTTTATATCGTTTTAGGAAAAGTCCACTTCCCTGTTTTCCCAGTGCGATTGGGAAAGTCATCTAGTCTCATCACTCATCTAGTTTTTGACGGGCAGCTTTGGAATCATTGACTGCCTTGACTATGCCAGATGCACCTCCCGCCAGGGCACCAAGTGCTGAAAGCCCTGCAAATAATGGTATCAGCGGCAAAAATCCTCCAGTTTTTGGGACCGGAATTATACGCGAAATTTTAATTTTTTTACGTCCCCCAGCTTTTTTCACTAATACTCGAGCAGCTTTCAAAGTGGATTTTATATCCAAATTATCATGTTTTTTCAAAGGATTAAGTAAAGCGGTGCGAAACGACATTAATGTTGGTTTCCGAGACGTCCCTGTTGACTTACGTTTGTTTTGTAAACTGCTCCCCATACCTAATTTTCGTTTCCCAGGCGGCCGCTTTTTCTCTTAAAGGGGCGTCCTTTGATTTAACACGATTCCACGCTTTGTATTCTAGCATTTCATCTGCTTTATGGCGGTCTTTAGGATTTTTACTTTTCGAGTAACTGATATCGTGATCAAGGCAAAAATTATTCAACATGTTTATTCCTCGTTCCCCTCTATCAAGTCTTTCCTGTAGTTTAGTTCCTGGACCACAAAAAGAATATCCCAGTATATATAACTCTATGGGACCTTTATCGATAACAGTATCTAATAAACCTTTACATTCAACAGATAACAATACTAATTTTAGAAGTGTGATTTTCTGTTATTTATAACTTAACATGATTTATCATACATCATTATCTGTCAATCTGTTAAATAAACAATATGCGTGTGGTTAAACAAAAACTGAATTTACCTGTCGAAAACCAAGATGATCGGATTGATTGTAAAAGTGATGCCTCTCTTAGAAGACATGGAATGCTTTTCCCAAATACGATTAGATCGATAGTGTGCGGTCCTAGTAATTGCGGAAAGACAAACGTTCTATTAAGTCTTTTACTAGAACCGAACGGCATTCGGTTTGAGAACATTTAAATATGGTCAAAATCGCTATTTCAAAATAAATATGAATTTTTAAAAAATGTTTTGAAACAAGTGGATGGCGTTCAGTATCTACCATTTGAACAAAACGAAGATATTTTAGATCCGTCAGAAGCGAGGAAAAATTCCATTTTTATATTCGATGATGTCGCCTGTGATAAACAGGATAAGATTAGATCATTTTTCTGTATGGGTAGACATAACCACGTAGATTGTTTTTATTTATGTCAAACGTATACTAGAATTCCTAAACACTTAATTAGAGATAATTCTAATCTGTTAATATTATTCAAACAAGATGATATTAATTTAAAACATATATATAATGAACATGTTAATATGGATATGGATTTCGGTACTTTCAAAAGTATTTGTGGCTCGTGCTGGAAAAATAAATATGGTTTCATAGTTATCGTTAAGGATGATGATATCGACAAGGGACGTTATAGAATGGGATTATATAAATTTATACTGTTATGAGAATTATTATATATTTTTTTTACAATATTCTTATTTAAAATGTCGCAAATAAACAGATCAGAACAGTTATCTGTTTTGATCAGCATAGATTAGCTGTTTTGAAGAGAATAATACAGTTTCTAATAGCCTGTTGACCAGTTCCGATCAGATATGTTCTGGTTTAGCTATATACATTAATATGCATGTATATATTTAAGATCTAGTCTTTCTTCATTACACTCACAAAAATGTCATCGATGTCATCACATCATTCATTAGATGTGAAGAGAAAATTAATCGAAGCTGCTAATAATGTTAGAAAGAAGTATAAAATAATAAAGCAGGGTTTAGTGGATGAACAGCAAAGTATTAACAAGTTATTTAGCCCCATATCTGAACCTCTTCGAGAAATAAAAGAGAAAATTTCTAAAAATAGCCAACATAAAGACAGAAAATTTAAATTTAAAATTAAGCGACGATTTAATAAAGCGAAATCTCGCAAATTACCTTCATATTTTCATACTATACCAGAAAATGAGGCAACCAATCAACCTAAAATAAAATATTATGGTCGGGCTGGTAATCGAGTATCGGCTAAATTCATACGGAATACAGGTGAGGAAGGTGTTATCGCAGAAAAAGAAGGTCAACCAGATGACAATAATGATCGCATGGAGTTTTACGAATCATTACCCGAAATAAATCAAGCGAAATATTTAGATAATAGTGCTTTACAAGAAAATCTTGATATAAGTAATTACGATCCCAGAGCTCTTAACGAATATTTCGAACAGTATGCGGAATTGCCTCGCAAATACTTGCGAGACATTTTATTTAATTAACGAAGTGAGATCGATGAGGTATACGGCCCAAAATTTGATGTTGTAGAAGAAAAGTGGAGTATAGGTAATAAGGATTTCCAAATTATGAAAAATGGGGGTATAAAAATGGGCAATAACGAATTTCCTCCTTCCGAGGGACTGTATGAGTTAATTTTTAAGAAAAGTCCTGATAAATTCAATAAGACCGATATGGAATATTATAAAAATATAGCATTACTATCTAATTTGCAATATAGAAACTTCAACCCTTCCAGTCAATTAAAAGGTAATAAATCGTGGAAATGGAAACATATTATTAAACCCTTAGTAAGTGTAAAGGACACCCAGAAAAAAAAATACGATGGAGGAAATATGAATGTCATTAATACGAAGCCAGTGGAATATATATATTGGGATAATGTAAATGAACTTATTTCTCGACTCGCGCTGCTACACGCATCATCGAGAGCAGGAAACGATTCTCATTTAAATGAAATTCGTTCTATCGAACAAGAGTTAAAAGAAGCCGGAGTAATATATTAATTTGCTTATCATAATGTCATTAGATAAATTCGGACGGGGCCATCGGTACATACGAAAAATGAAAGAAAATGATAGTTTATATTCTGTTCGGTATCAGTTAAAATATACATCGAATGGAGATTACGATGTTGATTTTAAGAAAATATGTAATGTGAAAAATCCTTCTGAACCTCAAGATTCTACAACGAAGAGTTATGTAGATAACTTAATTTATATGACAACAAATGATTTTCACAATGAGACTCGTAATCTAGAAAGTGTCATACTTCAAGTGGTTGAAAATAGAATTAAACTTTTAATTGATAATTCGGAAAAAAGATTAAAACACGACCTAATGGTTCTTGATAAACGTTTCACCAATGATGTCAAAGTAATAAACTCGCGATTAGACAAAATTGAACAGTAGTTAAGTAACATGAGCGGACATACAAACATATAGATATTGATAACAAAAATGTCGCATAAAATTAAACCTACAAAAACTAAAGAACAAATCGTTAAAGAATTACATAAGCCCGCTAGAAGAAAATTTGAAAGGCGTAGTACAATTATTAAGGGTATAAATGATCTATGGCAAATAGATTTGGCAGAATTGCAACAATTTTCCTCATTTAATAGAGGATTCCGATATATTTTGGTAGTAATTGATTGTTTTTCAAAGTTCGTATGGACACGACCGATAAAAAATAAAAATGCGGAAAATGTTTCTATAGCCATGGAATTGATATTAAAAAAGATACATCCCCGTTCCATGGTAAAAAATATTCAGTCAGACGAAGGTAAGGAATTTTTTAATACGAAATTTTCCAATTTAATGAAAAAATATAACATTAACCACTATCATACATACAGTGTGATGAAATGTGCAATAGTAGAACGAGTAATAAGAACGTTAAAAGATAAACTTTATAAATTATTTAGTTTAAATGGAAGTTATAAATGGTTAGACATACTAGATGATATAACTCGGCGATATAATGAAACAAAACATCGAACAACAGGTCTCCAACCTTACAAAATAAATAAAACCAATGAAGCAGACATTTTGAAAACTATATATAAACGGAACAGGGGAGGAAATAATAAATTGTGGAAAACAACGAAATATAGTATAGGCGACATCGTTAGAATTTCAAAATTCAAACATGTTTTTCAAAAAGGATATACGCCCAATTGGACTACAGAGTTGTTTAAAATATATGAAATTAAACCGACAAATCCTACTACTTATTTGTTAAATGATATGAATAATCTACCAATAAAAGGTGGATTTTACGAACAAGAACTTCAGAAAACTAAGATCCCGGATGCTTATCTAATTGAAAAAGTACTGAGAAAAAAAGGAAAAAAAATGTATGTTAAATGGTTAGGCCTTAATGAAAAGAGCTGGCTTACGACATCAGATATTGCTTAAGAGAGGGAAATTTTATAAAATTAGTTTTTTTTTTAAATTTTACTTTCAGTATTCGTTCTAATTCAGGTGTAATAATGTCTGTGTCTCTAAAGAAATCTAAACGCAAAGACAGTGATGATTTTAGTGAAGGCGCAACGGTACGAAAATTACGTAAAACAACTGTTTCCAATGCACGAAATTTATTAGAAGATAATTATTTCTTCGAACAACAATCTACCGAAAATTTAAACTTCTACAAGGAAATCGAACGTACAATAGGAAATTATGAAAAGGAAATAGGTATGGAAAAACATTACCTTCTACAGTCTGAAATTGATATTGAAGGGACTTCATTTACAATATCGTGTGGAATAAGTTGTGTGAGAGATTTTAAACCTGCTGTAAAATTAACCAATAAATTATCCTGCGAATACTTTCCAAATATTTCATTCGATTATGAAGAGTGGCAAGATTTCTTAATGAATTTAAAAAAAGGCATGGAGATGTATATGACTTGTAACGCAAACAACCAGAGTTTGGATGAATTATTCAGCAGTGATGAGGAAGATGCAACAGAGATTAAATTAATGAACGAGATGACTATCGTACCCGCGTCATATCTGGAAGAATTGTTTTAATTCTTAAGTCTAAAAATATGTCATACTATTTGACCGATTTTATATGTAAAGAAATAATTAAACTTGAGTTTCTAATTTCACATAAAATTAATTTGCTCTTAATGTTAAAATTCAAAGAATTTTATTACAATTTTCTTCAAAATGTAACTGATATTTTATCTCAAAATGAATACAAATCGGACATGGACAGTATTCTGTGGTTATGCTGTAATAGTTTGAGTTTTGATTTATGTAGTTGTGCAATGATTGAATGTATGTATATAAATTTGGATAAGATTAAAGAATATTTAAATCAGAACATTATGTTAAAACTATTTTAAATAATATTGTGGTTTTGTAATGCATATTTAAGTTGATAAATAAACAATTTCTAAAGGAAATCTACCTTAGTTTTTTTTATAGCATACACATATCCGAAACAAAGTAAAACAGAGGATAAAGCAAATCTTAACTTTTGAAATAATTAATTGATTAATACTTTGGTTAACCAGATCCTTTATACTACATAATTAATTAAAAATCTATACTACCTTTATCGCTTCCTGTATATATATACCTGCCTAGATATCATATAAAAATATAAAAAAATTGTTTTCATTACAATCAACATATTTGTTTTCTATTGTGAGCAAACGAGAGAAAATGAGTGCCAATGAATCAAGTGGTTATGACAGTTGCTCAGATAGTGATAACGACTTTGAAATTTTTAGAGACGCTCCGTCAGTATTAAATTCAAGACTGTGTATAGTGGAAACCTACGTAACTGACGATCAAGTGAAATTTTGTGATTTTTGTTGGAGGAGCAATCGAGATTTGAACATTGATGATGATGAAAGAAAAAATTTTTATTGTAAATTAGGTCATTACTGCATGGATTCTTATGAATATCAGTTTTATATTAATTCCAGATGTTCCTTATGTAAATATCGGTTATATTTATATTTTTATAGAAATTGTTGCATATACTGCAATTCCGTAAACAGTTGAAATAATCATTTATATTTTTCATATTCTATAATTTTTTTTTAATCCGTTTTTTTTAAATAACTACTAATATTTCATCAAAATTTATAGCTAAATAATTATAGTTAGATAAGTTATTTCAGAAATTAAATGATTTCAGTGAAATAATACTTCTCAAGTATTACCGTATCTACTTATCAGTTTACAGAACAGGAACCTTATTTCCGTATCGATATCACTTGTCGCACCTTACCTATATAAGGTGATAAAAGTCAAATTTTCATCATTATTAAGTTGCCGATTATTGATCGTGTTTGACCGTAATTTAAATTTTAAAATTTTTATTAAAATGGAAAAACTAAATGCAGTGGGATGTTGTGAATACAAAAAAAAAAATATCCCCGGAAGCAATGGGTGTTGGTGTTAAACATAAAATTGTTGGTATAAGAAAATTAAAAACGACATATGGCGACACGGTGTTGGTGGAACTAGAACAAAATGTTGTGTTTTTACCTAAAAGACTAGTACCGTATTTTACAAAGTCCACTATCGATGACATGCTGGCTGGGAGTGGGTCGTATATAATATATGACGGACAAAAAGTCGTCGGAAGTAGCGGTGGTCGGGCCAATTGCTTTGAATTTGAAAAAATAAATAATTAAAGATGAACATTAACGATTTATTAAGTGATACTAAAAAACTTTTTTTGGCCATTAAATCTGAAAGTGATAGACTAAATTTTTCCAAATTTAATAAAAACTCAATCCGAAAAGTGTTAAATAAATTTAAAAAATCAGATTTAACTCACCCGGAAAAATTAAAATTTGAAAATGCATTAAGTTTATTAAAATCATTCAATGAACAAATACGTCAACACAAAATTAAACATGGAAGTGGAGGATTTGCAGGAGGTGCTGGTTCCAGCGGATTACAACATAACAATTATTCTAATAGGCTTCCGAAAAGGGTTGCATGGAAAATTGTAAGTCTTCTATTTTTTTATTATTTTTTTACATATATATTTAAATGCATTTTCATGCTTTTAGATTGCATCTGCATTCAAGTCTAGAATAATTACAGCTACAATAATAAATTTGGCTTATAAAGATCCATCTCGATTTTTGGAGGAATGTATAAAAATATTAATTATAAAATTAAGAAATATACTAAAAAAATCTGGACCGATTAAAATCTATTTGAAACTTTGTTGCGAATTTGAACTATTATCTACAGAAGAAATTGATTATAAACATTTTGTAACAGAAAATAAGGAAATTTTAATAGATAGTAATATTAAGAATGTACTTTTGGAATTAATAGAAACCATTCTCAGGAAAGTAAGTAGTTATATATCCTGTCTTTCTCTCTCTTTACATATATAGTTTTTTTATTTACAGATAGAAGAATTTGAATCTCACGGATCTGGATGGACTTATAGGACCACTTCATATTTAATTATTTCTATAAACAAATTTTCACCAATCAGTGGAGGAGTTTCTACATACATTCCGTTACCTCCTGCTCTTCAGAAAAAAAAGGTATTATTAATGTTAAAAATAGTGATTCTAGGTGTTTTATTTGGAGTATACTGTCTCATTTATATCCTACATGTAATAATGCTGAGTGTGTCGAATCATATACACAAAATGTCCATGAAATGTTTAATTTGAAAAATATTGAAATGCCGATGAAGTTGAGTGATATTTATAAATTTGAAAAACAGAATCCCAGCATTTCTATAAACGTTTTTGGTGTAGATAAAATAACTGGTACGCTAAATGGTCCTTTGTATCATACAAAAGAAACCAAACAATATCATATCAATTTATTATATATAACCAAAAATGCTTATAGTAAAATCGGCCATTATTGTTTAATCACTGATCTTTCAAAATTAGTAAGAAAAAACGTTACTAATCATAAATCAAAAATATTCGTTTGTGATTCATGTCTTAATCATTTTTCAATAGAGTCTAAGCTTGTCGATCATAAAAATAATTGTTCTTTATTTAATCCTGTTAAAATTTTGTTACCTGACGAAACAAATAATGTATTAGAATTTACCAATTTTAAAGCTTTAATAATTAAACCTTTCGCTATATATGCTGATTTTGAATGTTTTACAAGAAAATTTAATTTATGTTTACCTAATCCACTAGCTTCTTTTACCATTAAATCCGAAAAACATGATAAGTTTAGGATATAGGGGTGCGAATGCAACTAAGTGGTTCGTAGATTCCTTGAAAATTGAATGCCTTGAAATTTCTAACATACTAAAAAAAGAAAACTGCAAAAAATTAATACCGCTTAAAGAAAAACAAGCCTTCGAAATCGCAGATAAATGTCATGTTTGTGATCGACAATTTTCCGAGAATAATAAGAAAGTGCAGCACCATAATCATTATACTGGAAAATACCTTTCTTGTATATGTAATACATGCAATTTAAAAATTCAGGTAGATTTCAAAGTACCTATTTTCTTTCACAATTTGAACTATGACATGAATTTATTTTTGCGGGAGTTATCTGAAATTTCCCAAATAAAAATCTTACCCTTAAATCATGAGAACTACATTTCTTTCTCATTATTCATAGGTGATATAAATTTAATTTTTTTAGACTCATATAGGTTTTTGCCTGCATCTTTACATGAACTGAGCAATAATTTAAAACGTGATGATCTATTTAGAGTAAAAAATCACTTTACAGATAATGACAAATTCAGTTTAGCTATTCGGAAGGGTGTCTTCCCTTACGATTATGTGAATTCTTGGGAAAAATTAGATGAGACTGTTTTACCAGAAAAAAAATATTTTTTTTATAAATTGACTAACGAAGATATACAAGAAAAAGATTATCAACATGCTATGGCCGTTTGGAAAGCATTCGATGTTCAAAATTTAGGCGAATATAGCGATATTTATTTGAAAATAGATGTGCTCTTGTTGGCATCGGTATTTGAAAGTTTTAGAAAATTAACTTTTGATTATTTCGGTTTAGATGGGGCCGCATTCTACACTCTACCGGGACTTTCATTTCAAGCAGCTTTGAAAATGTCAAAAATAAAACTTAAGCTCTTAACAGACATAGATCAAATTTTATTTATCGAAAAAGCCCTTCGTGGAGGTATCGTCCAATCCATTCACAGATATAGCAAATGCAATAATAAATATTATATGCCTACTTACGATCCTTCAAAACCTGAAAAATATTTAGCTTATTGGGACTTAAATAATTTTTATGGATGGGCTCAATGTCAAAATATGCCGGTTGATGAATTTAAATGGTTAAATTTAGAAGAAAATCATATAATCTTAGAAAATCTTAAAAATAATCCGACACTATTATACAACAAATATGGCAAAGCTGCAGAGAAATCCATTATTTTAGAAGTAGATTTACTTTATCCCCATTATTTACACGATAATCATAAATATTTGCCGTTCTGTCCAGAACATAAATTGTGTCCAAATTCTAAAAGAGAAAAAAAATTGATGTGCACTCTCACTGACAAAAAATAATATGTTATTCATTTTGAAAATTTAATTCAATGTTTAAAAAACGGGCTTTTAATAGATAAGATCCATCGAGTTTTAGAATTTACTCAACGCGCTTGGCTGAAGGAATTTATCGAATTTAACACCAAAAAACGAATGCAGGCGGACAATAACTTTGAAAAGAATTTTTTTAAATTAGTTATTAATGCGAATTATAGCAAAACCATTGAGCGAGATAGAAAAAAGAGAAATATAAAATTAGTTAACAGTTGGAATATTGCTAGAAAATATATATCTAAACCTGAATTTAAGACTTTAACGATTTATAGCAAAAATTTAATATACGTAGAATTACAAAAAACAGAAATTTTATTTAAAAAACCGATATATACCGGATTTACTATCTTAGAGTTATCGAAAAATTTGCTTTATGATTTTTATTACGAATATGTAAAAAATGATATCTGTCCTTATTTTGACACAAAAATTTGTTATACAGATACAGACTCATTTGTTTTCGAATTCACTCTTAAAAGTGGAGTAAATAACATAACTATTTATGATATTATTAAAAGAGATGCTCGCACACATTTCGATACTTTTGAGTATTCGGATAATAACATTTTCGGTATTGAAAGGGTTAATAATAAATTACCCGGTTTTATGAAAGACGAACTGAAAGGAAAAATAATGACAGAATTTATTTCATTAAGATCCAAAGTATATACTTATAAAGTCGATGGTTGCGACGTGAGGTGTAAGATAAAAGGTGTAAGCAGAGCTGGTACGAAAGATATAAGTTTTGAGGATTTTTTTAATTGTCTTTTTAAGGACAAACAGACAATTGTTAATTTCAATACAATTAGAAGTGTTAATCATGAAAATTTCACCATTAATGTTAATAAAGTTGCATTAGATTCGTCAGATAATAAAAGAGTTATTTTAAGTAATGGTATTGCAACACTACCGATAGGACACTATTCCTTATTAAAAAATTAACAATTTTTTCTTTTTAATATTACTTAATAAATCTTAATTAGTGTTTGTTTGCAGAAAAAAAAATATTTCTAAAATAGTAGGTATATTGTAATTAATTCTATGTTAATTAAAATTTTGTCAATGTATCACTTCAATATAATCGTTTAAAAAAATATTATAATTTTAAGACATATTACTATTGCTTGTATTTCTGATATAGAAAATATGTAACCATTATTAGGTTTATTATTTTAATTTTGATAACACTGAAAATATCTTTTCATTAAATATGTTCACATTTATTTTTTAGGTTAGTTTTTAAGGAACATTGCACGATATGAAATTTTGAGATGTTTTGATTATTTTAGGTAAATAAAGTATTTTTTCTTTCTCTAAATATGATTTATTGTCCCTTATTAACTCGTTTGCTCATAATATAATAAAAATCAAATAACTTTTTTTTTTTTTCTTTATTAAGCTATGAAAATACATTTAATTTATTTATTTAATAGTTAGTAAAAGTTAATTATTATGATATATAAATCTCTCATTATAAATGTTGTATCTGTGGTCCTTATCTAAAATGGGCTGAAGTAATTCCGAAGTTCTCTTAATTCTCATTTGAAATCGCTCTCGATCTACTGCAAAAAAATCCCAATATGTTTTTCTGGATTGCTTATAACTATAATTCCAAGCAATTATAAGATGGCATTTATTATTTTTTTCGTTGAAAGTAACTTTCTTCATTTTAATTTTTTTGTGTAGATATTATAATTTATCTTCAAAAACAGCAAGACGAGATAATAACTGTCTTATTTGTTGAAATACACTTTGTTGGGGACAGTTAATTCCAAAGAGGTCTAAACTAAATTCACCTGCTTTAGTCATTTTCTTAGTAAATTCGTTGAATTCATAAAAAGAATTATCCCGAAAAAAGTACAGCATGCCATTTATATATCGAAATGCATTATTTACATCTAGAGGAATACCAGGAAATAGATCACTTATCAGTCCGCGTTTTTTTATTTCATAACTGCATTCGTCTATTTCTAAATAATAAAAGCTTTCATAAAAAATATAAGTTCTTCCCGAATATGTAGTGAATACATTGTTACTTATATTACTATCACTCAATCCAAATTTTGCTAATAATTGAGAGTTTTTTATAGTAAAATTTGGAAATTCGATAAAGTAGATGCGGTCTTTCTGGAATAAAACTAAATCTCCCGATTGTCTTTGGTAAATATGTGGTGTAACTGAGAAATTTGAAATTTCAGGTAAATAATGACTAATGTGTTTTGGCTTCCTATATGTTTTTTCATCGAAATTTAATACCCACACAAAACCTTTGTAAAATATATAAAAGTGATGATTTGAAGTTACCAAAAACCTATCTGGTAGAACGAGACATAAGTCGGACACGGTGGAATCCTCTTCCCTTTTTGTTGTCCTTTCCGTCGTGCTCGTGGATATAGGTACTGAAGGAGTTAATCGATTCTTTTGTTTTCGCCCATATAAATATTCTATACCATTTATATCGTCCTGTGATAATTTAATAACTGAATCACAGTAAGGAAACATTACGGAATCTTTATGCGAACTGTGCTCCAACCCGAGTGTATGTCCTATTTCGTGAATAAGAACAGATAACAAACTAGACATTCTCGCAGGAGGAATATCTACCCCCTCATGCCAAGATTCTGCTATATCTAGGTGAATTTCTGTGCATTCATTTTGCTCATTTGGAAAATATCCGTCGAACGGAAGAAAAGAATTGCCCCTTTTACAAGCATTATTAAACGTATGGTTGTACATTCCATTTGCGAATGATATAACAATATCTGGTTTCCAGTACGACAAAGAAAATTTCAGATTAGAAGCTTCCTCCCACATTTTAAATGCTTTATCGGCCAATCTCCTTTGATTTGTAGTGGCGCGAGGGAAATACCACTTCAAATTTGTTTTATTCCATTTAGTACTCGAAATTCGAAAATTTGATAAATCGTCTCTAACACCACACCGAGATCTTCCCATTAATTCCAAAGTTTCTTTATTCGCCGTTCCATCAATGGGCAAATCATAATACTCTTGAAATGCAACGATCGCTTCCTCCAAATTTGTTACAGCATTATCTGATTTTTTTATGTATCCGTACTACAATAAATATTCTGTAATGTTCACTCCAAAAACCAAATTAAAATTGCAGATAGCAGATAAGTAAAAATATCGCATCAGACCACTTGTCAGTGCCTTCATCGTTACTAGTTGACTGTTGCAACACGATTAAATAAAAGTAACGTCTACTGATATTTATTACAAATAACTAGCATATTTACTAAAATTAATATACTGATATCATAGCAGCTGCATGGTGAATTTATTTAAATCCATTTCTATTTCAATCAGATCGGATTTTGACGTCCTTCTGGCGTGGGGGATCTTCGTCGATATAGAAAAAAAAGTAAATTCGCCATGCAGCTCCTATTTTGTCTTTTGAATAGACCACAGAGCACGCTTCAAAGTATGCTTCGTCACTTTCTTTCACCATCTCTCTCTCTCTCTCTCTCTCAAACAAACAAACATATTCCATATTAGTCTTCATTGTCGGAGGGCTCCAATTTGCCCCCCTCATCCCAAACCTAACACACACACACATAACCTACAACGCAACGGCGCGGCACACCTGTACATAACCTAACGAGAGCCCCCAACATCCATCATCTAGTACTCCGCATGCCGGACCAGGGACCCGCCGCAGCACCCGGGCTCCGCACCGCTAGCAGGCAGACCTGTGACGTCACACCTCAGTTTTGAACCGATCGCCTTGCAACTCCGCCGGAAGTCCATAAGAAAATACATGGTGTGACGTCACCTATATCCCCATTTATACCCTACTGAAATGTAGTACAGTGATAAGAATTTATCACTTCCCCTTCCAAAATATTTACCTGTTGATTGTGTTAGAGCCATCTTGCAACGCAACGAACCAATTAACCATAAAAATGGATAAAAGCAAATCAAATTACTTTAAATATAAATGAAATTATAAGTTCTTTTTGTGACGTATCTAATGATTGTATATTAAGTAATGCCCTTCGTGAATATCTTTACTTTTATCAAACTAATGTACTGTCTGAGTAGTAGGTAATAAATATATATATAATAAATAAGTAATATATATATATGCTAATTAAATATATTCTATTTTATTTTTTCCTCTATTCCAGTTTCAATAATATAATAGAAATTTAACTTTAGTAAAATTACACAAATATACTCTTGTTCACAGTTAAAACAAATAAGACATATATAAAATAAAAAGTTTATTTCATTTATAATGTATTAAATATATTGCAGTTAATTACAACATACTATCTATTGAATAGTGCCCCCAAGGTAGGGTGTCGTGGCTGTTATTTAATTTTTTTTATTATTATTAGAAACAATATATAAAAAATGTGGAGCACTTACAATTTTTTAATCCTTCTATGCAGGTCCTGGTTGGCGAAGTTCTTCTGACAGCTCCACTATTTCGAAATTTATGACTGGGTTCGGCTGGTTGTACTGCACTAGACCCTTAAACACTAATCCGTACTTCCTAGGCACAAAATGTTCCAAATTTGACTCGATTGAGAGACTCGATTGAAAGACCTCCTTGGTAAAAATACTGCGTTCTCACCCAAGTCGACAAGAACCGTCTTCCCAAACCGGGTGTTAACTATTTTTATCCCACAAATCGGTATGGGCTGGTCCACAGGAAGATCCTGTAGATTAATTACTGGATTCCTGCGGATGTAGGAAACCTCATTAATTTGACTTAGATTCATGCTACAACAATAGAAAAATTAGGTGTAAAAGAGCGGAAAAAAAAATAAATAAAAAATAAAGGATGTGTTTAGTAAATAATTGAATGTCAAAAAAGAAATAACTTATTTGTATTTTGTAAAGGGACACTAGAGATAATTACTTGAACAAGCTGTTGCTGTAGCCGGTGTAAGGACACAAACGCATATAAACTACTGAAGAACTAGCTGGAGACTAATTGCTTCTGCAAGCTATCGATGTAGACTGGCAAATGATAACTTTATTTCACTGTGCATATATCATCAGTTTGACCGTGACTCTTATTTCATCCCGCTAACGTTCGTTATTCTTATCGCATGCTGTCTAGACGCTACGTGGCCACAATTTTTGCTAACACTACATTTACAAAGGAAATAATAGGGTTACAGTTTATACTAAAAAGTAAGTCTGAACCTGTAGAAAACAGGTCTGAACCAGTAGAGAACAAGTCTTAAATTGAGGTGACATTGACCCTAGGTGACCTTGACCTCAGAAGACCAGAGGCCAATGACCTTGACATGACCTTGCCCCCCACGACCAGAGGCCAATGACCTTAACATGACCTTGACCCCCACGACCAGAGGTCGATGACCTTGATATGACCTTGACCCCAGACGACCAGAGCTCACGACCTTGCCTTGGCCTTGACATTGACGTGACCTTGACCCCAGACGGCCAGAGGTTGATGACCTTGACATGGCCTTGACGTGACCTTGTCCCCAGACGACCAGGGGTCGATAACCTTGACATGGCCTTGTCCAATTTCATAGTTTTAACTGCAGTACTACAAAATGTGTTGTACGTACATGATATACACAACGTACACGTACAACGTATGTGTGTTACAGAAATGTTAGCGAGAATGATACATGCCCACATACGTTAATTCAGATGAGACGTAATATAGTTAATGGTGGAAAGCTGAGGGTCTTCGGGGCGTCAATTCCGGAACATTCTAAATTATACAAGTTGAGAATAACGTTTCAAAATAAGTCGATTGGAGATTTTGATACATGGAGGTCATTACCTATTTTAAACTGCTCCGATTATGAAGATGTATACGAAGACGCACTCATCGAAGCGTCTGAAAATACGAAAACAGATTTGAATAAAATTTCTGGACTTATTTATTTTATAACAGTCGCTACAATTGTATTAGTACTGAAGAGTATTGCAAAAATCATTCAAAAGTATTATGGTTAATATAGCGAACACAGCATAAACTCCACATTTTGCCGCAGTCCTCCAGATTGACTGGTATCAACAACAACATACGGTTCAGTAGCGCAGCACCTTCAAGAATTACAACCCTATCATCATAGTCAAGTGTAGCAGTACGTGCTTTTAAAGAGAGCGTAATGTCTGGTAGGAAGCCTATCGAAGTAATGCCAAATTCCGTTCCTGACGACGAATGCTGGGGATCGCCTGAAAAGGTTTGCCGAATATGTCGAAAGCGAGAACGAGACGTTATTTTTCTACCTTGCGCCCATGTGGAAGTCTGCTGGATTTGTGGAATGCATATATAAAATTTTGTACTTTATGTTACAAAGAACTTTCAGCAACAGTTCGAATATGATATTAATTAACTATCCCATATACATCATGTATTACACCTACCTTATGCCAATAAATAGATATAATTTTTTTTTCTCTTTTCTTTTTCAGATACCTATCGAGTCAGGTTGGCCGAATGGTTAAGGCGCCTTGTTTAAGCCTTGGTTCCCAAACGGAGCATGGGTTCGAATCCCACACCTGACATTTTTGATAGAAATGTAATTGCCTCCTGTGAGATTTGAACTCACGACCTCCGGTTTACAAGACCATTGCTCTACACCTGAGCTAAAGAGGCTCTTGCTAATTTACTAAACAGCCTACATATTAGGCTAAAATTTTTGCTAACACTACAATTATAAAGGAAATAATATATCAGGTTACAGTTTATACTAAAAAGCAAGTCTGAACATGTAGAAAACAGGTCTGAATCAGTAGAAAACAAGTCTGGACCTGTAGAAAACAGGTCTGAACCTGTAGGAAACAGGTCTGAACCAGTAGAAAACAAATCTTAAATTAAGGCCACCTAGGCCCTCAGACAACCAGAGGTCGATGACCTTGACATGACCTGGACCCCCAGACGACCAGAGGTCGATGACCCTGACATGACCTTGGCGCGACCTTGACCCCAGACGACCAGAGGTCATGACCTTGACTTGACCTTGACCCCAGACTGCCAGAGGTCGATGGCCTTGACATGACATTGATGTGACCTTGGCCCCAGACGACCAGAGGTCGAAGACCTTGACATGACCTTGATATGACCTTGACCCCAGACGACCAGCGGTCGATGACCTTGGCATGACCTTGGCGTGACTGACCCCGGATGACCTGCGGTCGATGACCTTGGTATGACCTTGATCCCAGACGACCAGAGGTCAATGGCCTTGACATGACCTTGACCTCAGACCGACCAGAGGTCGATGATCTTGACGTGACTTTGGTCTAAAATGATGCAATACCGGATAAGAATGACGCAATGCTGTTAAAGGAAATAATATATCAGGTTAAAGTTTATGCTAGCGTAGCAGTATTAAAGGAAATAATATATCAGGTTACAGTTTATGCTAAAAAACAGGTCTGAACTTGTAGAAACTTGATCTCGAATGCTGCAATACCAGATAAGAATGACGCAATGCTGTTTGGAGGTCATTGCCCTCGAATGATGCAATACCAGATAAGAATGATGCAATGCTGTTAAAGGAAATAATATATCAGGTTAAAGTTTATGCTAGCATCGCAGTATTAAAGGAAATAATATATCAGGTTACAGTTTATGCTAAAAAAACAGGTCTGTACTTGTAGAAACTTGATCTCGAATGCTGCAATACCAGATAAAAATGACGCAATGCTGTTTGGAGGTCATTGACCTGCCCTTATCGCGATTGAATTTTAAATTTACCACCAGCTGGCCATGTGACGTCACTTCCATGCCGCCATGATTCTTCTTGTATGACGTCACTTTCATACCGCCATGACACTTCTTGCATTCCAACACCCACGCATCTCTTGCACAACGACAATGCCCACAAGAAGCCGCTGAAGGAGCGCGGCGAAGTCGATGAACACTGACCATGTGGTGACCTTGACCCCAGGTGACCTTGACCTCAGGAGACCTTGACCCAAGGCGACCTTGACATGACCTTGACCCCCCGGTGACCCTGGGGCAACCTTAACCCCATGTGACCTTGACATGGCCTTGGAGGTGGCCTTGACCTCGGGCGACCTTGACCCCAGGTGACCTTGGGGTGACCTTGACCCCATGTGACCTTGCCACGTCACTTCCTGGCCCAGAAACCGCCTATTATATCTACTGATTCCTAACTACAGCTAAGGAAGTGCAATGTAAATCTGTAAATGGTGGCCATCAAATACATAAATTGAAGCATAACAACCTGAAAAACCATGGTATTTTAATTAATCTCGACACAAATAACATTATATTCAAACAAATATTCATTTATTCTTATATCAAATTTTATATATCGTAGATTAAAAACCGTTAAGTTTTGAATAATATTCCATCTAAAAAATTATACTGGAAACTTTTAAATAATATAAAAATCTAACTTCCTTTTATTTTCTCTTAAATTAAAAAAACTTTAAATATAAATTTCTCAGTTATCCCTTCCAAGTACTTAATAAAAATTATTACTTTTTAAAGTTATATTTAAAAAATAAAATAAATAATTAAATAATACTTGCAATATATATATATATTGCAAGTATTATTTAATTATTTATTTTATTTTTTAAATATAACTTTAAAAAGTAATAATTTTTATTAAGTACTTGGAAGGGATAACTGAGAAATTTATATTTAAAGTTTTTTTAATTTAAGAGAAAATAAAAGGAAGTTAGATTTTTATATTATTTAAAAGTTTCCAGTATAATTTTTTAGATGGAATATTATTCAAAACTTAACGGTTTTTAATCTACGATATATAAAATTTGATATAAGAATAAATGAATATTTGTTTGAATATAATGTT
>NW_019426031.1:166851-175556 GCF_000390285.2 Anoplophora glabripennis
ATATATATATATATATATAAATATATAATTCAATGATTCAATTTTAAATTTAATACAATTATTTTAAACGAAAAAAATATGCTCTTTCTATTTACTAAAAGTATTTAAAATTTAAAAAGAAAACAAATATTCAATGAATTTCATCAGTGAATTTAAATTAAAAACCTGTCGATTACTACAAACATTTAAAATGCTTTTTGGCAAAATTTTGTTTTCGTTATTCAGAACTTGAAAACTTTGAGATCTCATATATAATGCTCTATAAAACTTTTTCCATTTAATTTAACTAAATATATATAAACTTTTTAATAAACTATATAATTTTAACAAATTGTTATCAATATATGTAATGTAACGAAGTGTGTAATAGAATTAGAATCACTAATAACATTATAACGCTATGCACAGCGTTCGCGGCCGCCTGTGTGTATTTTAATTTTCAGACGCCTCCGATTCTTTTATTTTACTTGGTTAAGTACCACAAGTAATGTGCTTGTGGGTAGGTTCACGGGGTGGGTTCAATCAAAGTAAAAAAAAACAAATCAATTGAATAAAAAAAGAAATGAGGGCGCCAAGTAGTTTAAGAAGAAATAAATGAAAGGTAAGATTTATTCTCGGCTAGCTTTCCACGCGGTATGACCATAAAACTACTAATACGGCCTTAGCTTTACTTAAAAAAAACACATTTGAGGAATCTCAGTACAGGTATATTACCAAGTACATGAAAACATATATAATTAGTTCTATAAATCTCGGGTGGTATAACAAAAAACAGGACGGTGAGTGTACTCAAAAAAAATGGGGTGTACTTATTTTATTGGTTTGCCATTTTTCGCAACGACAAAACAAAAAAAAAAGATCGGGCCTCTATGAGGTACTCAGCCTTGGTTCCCGATGTGCTCGTTCACCCAGGGCGGAATGGAAGTTTAATACTGGCCTCCTCGGATCGTACCACCCTGTTGTTACCATGAAATTTCCTATTATTATTGTTTTTGCACTCCTTTTACTGGCTTGCTCTCGGAACGCCACTCGACCAATCGCCCATAACACATAGGCATAACAGGAGCAGAAAAAAAAACGCCTACAATAAAAAAAAAACCGGTGTAAACAATTTTTCTTTTTTTTTTAATTTTGCCTTAGGTAACGGAGAAATACAAAATAACTTGACACGAGAACTTAAACGTCCAACGCTTACCTTCCCAAGCCGAGCCCCTAACTTTCGAGAAGACGTTTTAGCGCTTCCAAGACTTGTATCTTGCTAACACTAACAATCAAATAAAGGGAGATCGTTTACCACATGTATCTACTTCACCGACTCCCTTAATCCCAGGGTATGGAATTATTATCCGTTCTAAACGACTAGTTCTGCTTCCGTACCGCTGTCGTCTTGCCAAAAACTTGCTTTTCTCCACGTTCACCCGGCGTAGCCTGGCCTCCGCTTTTTTTTTGCCGGCGCGATAAAAGTTTTAGTGTTTTTCACAAATAAAAAAAGGTTATTACTCCGTGTATTCAACAGAGGTCGTTAAGAGTATCGAACGCAAATTTATTTTATCGGCGACTATAGGATTCTACTAGCGGACTTGTTGAAAAATTGTTACAACATTACATCGCCTAGAAAGTTTTTGACTCTAATCATTCTTAAAATTCCAAATTCCAGATAAAATTCATCAAAAAATATACCAATAAACCATCAAAAAAATCATCAAATATGTTTTGCAATTCATAATTACAGCAGAGACAAAAAATAACGCTATACATTATTTCATTATTTAAAGATAATGTAGATAAAGGTAATATAGATAATGATAATGTAGTGATCCAGATATAGATGACAAATATGTGGATGATAGTAATATACATGATGGTGATGTAGATGATGATGTACATGATAGTGATGCGTTGTAGATGATGATGATGATGATGATGATGATGATGATGATGATGATGATGATGATGATGGTGATGATGATGATGATGATGATGATGATGATGATGATGATGATGATCATAGTGATGCAAATATTGGTAAAATAGTTAGAGAAGTTGGTGTTGATGATTTAAAAAACATTTGTGCAAAACAATGCTCCGCGAAGCAGAGCTAATGCCGCGCGCAGAGCGGCCCGAGGGCCGAAGGCCCGAGAAAAACGTCAAGTCGGCGAAGCCGACTTGCCTACGTTTCTAGTCATATATATTAAAGCGTGGGGGGCACTCTCGCTCGCACACCCGCCTCCGAAAAAGGGCCCCCTTGCGAGTTTGTGACAGCTGATGACAGCGGTAAAACTGGTGTCAGTTTGATGTGACAATATGGCCGCCGCCCGTCGTTCGTAGGAAAATCGGAAAATTTGAACTTTATATGCGCCGATTTGTGTAAATCACGCTAGCGGAGGCCGTTTTACATCGTGTTCTTTGGTATTGTATTGCTTTTGTATAGTTTTTTTCCAAGAAGAAAATTACGATGGACAGGCGGGTTACTTAGCCCCACGAATGCCGAGACGAACCTTGAAGACCTTTATCTACTTTTCCCATGGTGCATAATCGAGCCTGTTAATTCTGTGATCTGTCAAATCCAATCTTGACATCGAGAGAAGTACCAAGTACATCACCAGGTTTAACTACCACATATTGGAATAGAGACATTTGATCTGGAGTCTCGAATCATTCTTCAACCCTGAAAGCCACCAGTGATTACAGTGATAAAAAAACGAGTGACTTTCGCAAGTACCTACTACTTATAACATTGTGAAACGTGTTCTACTGTCGGAAGATTTTATATCCCCTCTGCCACAGTAACTTTTTAGTAAGTAGGACAATATAATCTGAACACACGAGGAATTTTCACAGCCAAACAAACAAATACGTACTGAATCGTATGTCTATACACAAAACAATATAAATATAAAGTTTGGCTGTTCTTTGAAGAGATACTGCGGTGTGTCTTCCAGTGGCCCTTCGGTTGAATATTAAATTTCAACTCCATTCTAATAAGTATACAAGAACCCAGTCAGAACTTCCCTGTGTTTAGAAAAGTTTCGCAAGTGCAATTTAAAAATGTTATGGAAAAGTGAAACGTGTGTTAAAAACTGAACTCGCAGATTTTGTAACTTTTAGGTATATCTGTAATTTTATTAGCTAGCTAAACATGTAAGTACATCTGTCTCCATGTTATCTTTTTCTCAATAAAAATTGTATTTACTACAATGGACTACTTCTCATGGAACTATAATTTTTTTATTAATGACGATACAATGTTAAGAATCAATAGATAAATGTCCTAAATCTCATGAATTGTGTAAAACATACTGACAAATATTAATTTCTTACTTCTATATGAAAAATATGTGTCTAATTGAATAGGATAACCAATTCATAATTATTTAGAAATACTACTCAAATTTCTTTTCATATTTATAAAACTAATAAGTTAATAAAAACATTTTACTACAAAACATGCTATGACATACAAGGTCTTACTTCTTTTAAGGCTCCACTTTCAATTTAATATGGAATTCAAGAAAAAAATAGATAATCTTTTGACTAGCAAGTTAAGACAGAAATACTATCCGAAAATATGAAATTAATATTACAGTTACAGTACAGTTAATATTATTAAGTGTTGTTTTATTAGAACTCTTTGTATACCTGCAGGTAAGAAATTGTCTGCTCACTATATAGTTATGTCACTTATAGTGATATTTCTGATATTTCAGTGAATTTAAAAATACAATATATACTTACCCCACTATATTATTCTTTAATAACATTTCTTATTTTTCAAAATTACACTATTTTTTTTTAATAAAACCTACATATTATAACTTACGACACAGTAAGTATACAATTATTAGGTACTACATTTATTTTTCACAAAAGATATATGACGTTAAATATATTATGGATTACTAATAAAAAAAAATATATTTCACGTGTCCATCTTTTTAATTACCTAATATTTTCAAAAATGGTTTGACGAATTTTTTAGAATACACAATACAGTCAAAATAAATTTCAGAAACTTCTAGCCTCAATATTGCAGATTACATATGATAGTTCCACCTATTTAAATTTCATTCAAAGCATTATTCACTTTTATCTAAAATAATTATAATTTATACTAATTTCAAATCAAGTCAAAAAACTTAATCCGGTATATAACTTAAAAATTTCTAAGATGATTTCATACATATGTACCAATAAAAAAAAACAATTTTTTATAATGAAAACAATTATAAAATCATTACTTTCAGTTTACACAATAAGAAACACAGTAATTTGTTTATTTTTTATTTAAAAACATTTTGAGAGAAAAAGTAAAACTTTATTTTAAAAAATCAGTTTACATCATTCATTACTTAGATATTTGGAAATATATTCAAATCTCTAAACATGTATATTTACATAACATGTTCCCACTAAAATCACTTCATTACTTCTATACTTTTCATTACAAAATAATAAGTATATACAGGGTGTCTCATACTTAGCTGCCAACCCTAAACAGGCCAATTCTATGATCAAAACTAAGTAAAAAAGTTCATATGAACATGGGTCCGGAAATGCTTCCTAAGGGCACAGGGACCCATTGAAGAGGGAGGAATTTAAATCATTTTTTTGCAATATCTCTCAATCGCGTTGTGATAAATGAATGAAATTTGGTATACACAGCTAAATTTTGATGAGCAATTTGATGGACTAATCCATTTATTTCCACAAGGTCCATTGGGGTGGATACGGGGGGGCCTTTGGTACTTTGCGTGTGTAACTTTTACATCTTTGACTTTTTAACAAATTGGACAGCAAATTCTGTTTTCCCGAACTGTTTTACATTAAAAAGGTACTCTTGTTTCAAATCGTTATCTTTAACGGTTTCTGAGAAAATCGCTCTTGAATTAATCCCACTTTGGTCAATTTCATAGTAATTTAAACAAAAAATAATAATAATAATTTAATACGTAATCAGTAATACACATTATTGATGTAGAACAATTATGATATGATGATTTGTTTATGGCTTTTGCGATGGTAATGCTGCGCGGCAGAACGCTGTCTATACCAATTGCTTCACGGGTATACGGTCTATTGAAACTCCTAAATATAATTTAGAATTATTTCAGTAATTACATTTGCATTTTCTTTTATCTTATAAGATATTCACAAAATTAATTAATCTGATTTTGACATTTCTATAACCGGCCGGTATTACAGGCACCAAATAAAGTTTACAGTTTACCGACTAACGCAATGATTGTAGTTTAGAAGATTAGATAGGCCGAAAAGGAACGTATTCTTACGTTCAGAGAGAGAGACAGAGCAATTCGGTTTTTCTGGCACTCATTACCATTAATGGAAGTTACTTTTAAACCGATTTTTTAAAAATTAATGAGGTATTTCAATACAGAGTGACTAAAAAAATTGCTCGAACAGTCGGAAATTTATTGACTCCAATATTTCTTATGAAAAATTTTGTCCTACTAACCGCTTTTTGAAACATTTATGTACTGGATGTTTCATAAAACTGACGCAGGTAGGCTGGGCTTTTCTTTATTCTTTTCACTTCTTTCAACTTCATTTAATCAAATCTTTTGATGAAGAGTTATAATATTTAGTAACCAGTCACTTTTTTGAAAATCCATATACTGGATGTTCCACAAAGTTAACCCATTATAAGCAAATTAAATTTAACCTTCCTATTTTAATTTTTTCTACTTTACTTAAGGAAATCTTTTAATGGAAAACTATATTTATTAACCAGATGTCATTTTGAAATTTTATACTAATCTACAAAATGATCCAGATAAAAGTCAAACATTGAATATTCTTTTCACATTTTCAAACTTATCTATGAAGCTGTTTAATGATATTTTTATTTTATTTATTAACAGCTGCCTTTTTGAAAGTTTACATAGTGTATGTTACGTAAAACTAACCCAGGTTAGAATAGAAGGATTATCTTTTTTACTTTTTTCTACTTTCTTTGTTAAAGTCCATTGATGAAAATTTTGTATTTACTAACAAGAATTTTGAACATTTTTATACTGGATATTCCAACAATCTCTATCCTGTTCAGATATTCATATTTTTCTTTATTTTATTCTACTTTATTTATTGAGAACTTTTGATGAAAAGTTTTATATGATGTTTTTTTAAACTTCACTTCACGATATACTAAATGTTCTATAAAACTGACCCAACATATAACACACAAATAACGGAGGATGGAATATTCCTTATCATTTTTACTTTACGGGTATTTATTAAAGTACCTAAAAAACAAACATATTTATACTTCCTAACCAGATATTTTTTTGAAACTTTCTATTCAGAATGTTTCACAAAATCGACCCGGATTTGAATACCAAAGGATTGAAAATTTTTTTTCTCTTTAAAAAAATGTATTTACTAAGGAGATGCCTTTCTGAAACTCTATATATACAAGGTATACCATAAAATTAATGCGGAACAGAATCGAGGCCAGATCTGGGTTTCCTGAAAATTTATGTACAAAGTATTCTATAAAATTGACAGAGATCTGGATCAGATTTTTTTGTACATTTTTTACATTTTTCTGTTTTATTTACATGTTGACTCTTTTCGTCTTGTTTTCAATATTTCAATACTAGACGCTCTAACAAAATTGACCTAGGTAGAATAGAGGTATTTTGCAAGATTTTCCGCGTTTTTATAGGTAAATTTTCATTTCTCAACAGCTTCTCCGCCAAACCGGCAATTTTTTAAAGTGTTATCAAACATTTATATACGGGGTGTTTAAAAACTAAATTACAGGGTGTTTCAGAAAATGTTACATCTACTAACCGGGGGGGAAAGCACCGCGAAGCGGTGCTCAAGCCGCGCGCAGCGCGGCCCGAGGGCCGAAGGCCCGAGAGAAACGTCAAGTCGGCGAAGCCGACTTGCCTACGTTTCTAGTCATACATATTAAAGCGTGTAGGTTACTCTCGCTCGCACACCCGCCCCCGAAAAAGGGCCATGTTCCATTGACGAAGGCTTCCTCGGCGAACCTCGGGTCCTCGCGGTCCTCGCTCCGTCGTTTAGGGGTGTGGGCTTTTCCGCGTTTTCCACGCGAATTTTTCGTCTTAACGGCATTAGCGATATAAAATTTGTGCGTTCAGCCATGGGCGTCTCTTTGGTCAGGTGAAAAGAGGACGTACTTTACGCGGCTCTTACGAGACGTTCGCGGAGTTTCCGCGGACGGATTCTTCACGAGTGACGTCACGATACCTTTCCCTTTCCGCGAAAAATTATATTCCGCCCTCGCAGTAGCCCCAACGAATCGTAAGCGATGGTATAAAACCCTTCGACAAAAAATTTTACGAGTTTATGACAGCCGATGACAGAGGTAAAACTGGTGACAGTTTGATGTGACAAAATGGTCGCCGCCCGTTGTTCGTAGGAAAATCGGAAATTTTCAACTTTATATGCGCCGATTTGTGTAAATCACGCTAGCGGGGGCCGTTTTACATCGTATTCTTTGGTATTGTATTGCTTTTGTATAGTTTTTTCCCAAGAAGAAAAATACGTTTAACACCGTTCCAATGGGCTTATGTTATAGGTCATGGCCCCACGTATGCTTATTGATCTGGATTGTCAGTGAAATACATTCTTCTAACTTAACATATGGACAGGTAAATAACACTGTAAACTTTAACATAACCTTTACCCATTCATTAAGAATAGTAATAACCTGTACCAAAATTACATTGCAGTACAAATCTGCGAGATTCCTAAACTTGAAGATCTATCCCCACTTTTTCGATCACTGACGATCGTTGAATCGTCCCTATCACTCCTGTCATCTGTCAAGCAAAATAAACCTGTACATTGAGAAAAGCCACTTCCAAGTTTACTCAGAAGACAAGTATTTGGCCTGGGGGCGTCTTGCAAAAACCCTTTCTACAGGTATAGTATATGTATTTTTTTACCCGGCCATTGATAGAATCTAACATAAATTTTAGTTTTCCAGTTGAACCTAGGCTGTAGATGATCGTAAATATAGTGCACAGTGTGGAAATTTTGTTTAGTTGGTTTATAGGAATCCACCACTACATTCCTACAATCTTGCTGTTTTACGAGGACCCCTGGAAACCACCAGTGAATAAAGAACGATTTAAATAAAGCGCCTTTGTTGGTCTTTCACTATACGTTACATATACAATGTGACATATGCATAAAATATACAGATATGTATGTTCAATTTTACATATAATAAATACAATTTTTTAGTTGACAAATTTTGGAATATAGTTTCAATAAATGTATTTTATCATTATTTGAAATACTCAGGTTTTAATCAATTCAAAAGAGTTGTGTATAAATATACGGTAAGTATGTCTTTTTAAATATCCACTGTTGTCACAGAAAGAGACAATTTTCTTTCACAATCAATCATTACAAATAAAACATATTCTTTTTTATTATTTATATTTAATAGTATCAATAATACATACATCTGAATAAATACTGCATTATACTCGACGGCCGAAAATATAGATAGTGATTCATACATAATATAGAAACACTATTACCGTAAAGTGTATAAAACTTAAAATGATTTTTATAACGGTTCAATATTATTTGCTTATGTTAAATGATGTGCCGCTCTCTTTGCACATCGATAGGATCTACAACAATCATAGACTGAGTTACACTGAACGCGATTTATTTCCTATCTCTGTCTATCGCACTTATTACAA
>NW_019426031.1:177428-189556 GCF_000390285.2 Anoplophora glabripennis
GGGAAAAAACTTTAATCAAACGTGAATATTGCTCTTAAAAATGGTTAGGATCGGGAAAATAAAATTGTAATTAAAGAATTAAATATTACTAAACATTTTAAAACAATAAAAATATGCACTTACAATGTAATTATTGAGATAAAGGAATGAATATATAACGTTTTGACAAATTCGAACAAACATCTGATCCAATGAAAGGAAATATGGCAACACTGTACGCTGTATTTAACGCTTTGACTGACGCGCTATATTTGAATAGTTCGATTATAGACTATAAAATTATTGCAATCGAAAACATATGTAGTAATAATTAATATTAAATACATTTTTCGTGATGTAATGCAATATAATAACAATTTGAAACAAAAATGAAAGCATCTCTTTGCAAAACGAACAGTATAGGTGTTCTGTCATAATCTTCAATTTGACAAGGATCTGACAGATCCTCGGTTTGCACATTTTACTTTTTTCTCATCAATCCATATTATGTTTCATACGCATTTTATATTGCTTTTCCTTCGTATATTGGATGTTCATCAAGTTTACGGAATATGCGCAAAGCACAGTTGACAGTAATGACAGTTGACCCAACTTTTACCACTANCTCGGTTTGCACATTTTACTTTTTTCTCATCAATCCATATTATGTTTCATACGCATTTTATATTGCTTTTCCTTCGTATATTGGATGTTCATCAAGTTTACGGAATATGCGCAAAGCACAGTTGACAGTAATGACAGTTGACCCAACTTTTACCACTACGGCATGGCAATGGCAATGTTGCCAGATTTCATCCATAATTTTACAAGCTATTAATAAATAAATAGACACTTTTATTCACATAAAATGTTAAT
Organism: Anoplophora glabripennis; assembly: GCF_000390285.2. Classification (NCBI taxonomy): domain Eukaryota; kingdom Metazoa; phylum Arthropoda; class Insecta; order Coleoptera; family Cerambycidae; genus Anoplophora; species Anoplophora glabripennis. Next base: position 178,284 of record NW_019426031.1, read on the forward strand.
TGCCGTGCATTAAACACGAAAAATATATGCAAGCTAATATGTGTTGTATAAATTTCATTCGTATATATTATATTTAGTTCGCTCAAATTAGTTTATGTAAGGTTGGTACTACAAAGAAACTACCGTGTATTAGCATAGGCTTCCCTCCCGCACCGCCTACCCCGCATGAGATGTATGAACCTCCGTAAGTATCCTCTATACGCTGATACATAAGCAATTTCTTACGAACCTATACAGGGGGTGGTAGAAAAATTCAAAGTCTGATATGGATTAATGAAAATCTCAATAACCTCTCGGTTCTTCAATTGAGATCGGAAACACTATACATGCATTCTCACACACCCACTCACTCACATATGCACATAAACACGCACACCCAACCGACACACGCACAATAAGGAAATTATGGAACATAACAAAACACGTTTTTCTAAAACAAAGAATTTATTAAATTAAAATGAAAAATCGCATTTTTCTTCTTTACAGACATATGGATACTTAACTAATAGGATTATATTTATTACATAACCGCATACTAATTCTAAGTTTGGGGTGATGAAACAGCTGAAATGAAATATTCTTTTACACTTTAGACATTTTGGAGACTCCTCCTTTGCTGCTTGAACATTTAGTCCACATAAGTAGCACATCTGTGAAACGGGAGCTGAATATTTCAAAATTAGCAATTTGATTTGTTGGCGAAACTTTGTTATGTCAAATTTCTGTGAGAACAGCACCGTTTAAAAGTTGTTTAAAAAAATACATTATTTAAATTCCGCAATCTGTGCTGTTCTCTTGATTGGTATGGTGCATAATTTCTATTGTCCAATGATCAGCATAAGCCCTATGATTATTTTTTAAATAATTTAAAAATATATTGAAATACTTTTTTATTTCGGACATTTTGTTCCGAAGAGGATTAAGCCATACAAATTTTCCCTAGATGAAATTTGATACTGCCATACACCAACGATTGCCATCGATTAATACAGGAAATACAATTGTTTTAGTACAAGTTAGCGACAGGTTAATTGATAATTTAGGTTGACTGAATATGTAATAAGATTTCTCGCAGGGAATAACTTCGTAATTAACAGAATGTTGTATTTTAGTTAGAATGTAAAATACGGAATCTATAACAAAATTCGAAACCCACTTGCCAGGTGTCTGAAAGTCGCTGTAATACAACTGTGGTATAGCTGTATCAAAGAGTCCTACAACATAGTCCTTACTAATATTCTGTTGCTCTAATATAGTATAATAATTAGTGTCCTTAAATAAACTGTTTGGGAAGAAACTATTGGCGTCGTTTAAGCAGAATGACGGATTTTTACTTTTTGTCGATAGGGTATGATCCGAAGACTTGTTCTTTTCCTTCTTTACTTCTGTGCACAAATGTTCGCATTTTTGTATAGAGAAATTACGAGCTGCATAGGAACCGGTTAATTTCGACATCCGATCAAGGGACCGTTTTATAGACGTTCTCTTGAAGTTGCTGATAACAGTGTCTTTTTGAGACTTACTCCAAGTCTCCTGGCTAAGAAGGCCAGTTTCGCGAACTTTATTTCTTGCTTGTTTTTTGGTCGCTCTGACAGCTAACCTTCCTTTTTTAATATTTAAAACGTATTCTTTATGTTTAGATATAACATAATTTCTGATCTTCCGAAGCACTCTGCTACATTTCTGATGCATCAGGTCTTTCATTAAAGAGTTCTTCACAATTCCAAAATATCGTTCAACAGGTTGATTATTCATTCTTTTGTGATGAGATAATTTGGAGGCCCACAGTGGCAACAATGGCATGCACTTTTTTAGAATAATGTTATAAAACTTTGGGCAGTAAAATTCATTGTCTTTTATTAAAACTGGAATCAGTTATATACGTGTCGTCCGCTATACCTTTAAAAAATAAATAAAACGGACTATTTTTATAAAGGCTTTTAGATTTTTCGTTGGGGAAAGACATTCCGATTCACTGTCGCAGCAGATTGTCAGTATGAGCCTCTTTTACTTGATGAGAATAGTTTTTTAAATTCAGTATAATATACATACATCGAAACCATGGTGCAAAGTGTTTAAATTCGTTGAAATTCATCGCCGCAGCCATAATTTGTTTTAATTGTTTTGATGTATTGCTGTCCTCAAAACAGGTGTTAATATAATCACAAATAACTTTTAATAAATGTGTGCTACAAATATATATCCTAATGAAATTAGAAACTAATTCACTCTTATTGTCATCATGTACACAACTAAACATTAAATGCAAATATTCTAGTAGCGTTTTCCTATTCCAATACTCTGATATTGCATTAAGGAATGCAACACAAAATCCACAACTACCGAGGTGAAAAGAGACCACTTTTTAATTGTTCTAAAACAAAAATATTTAAAATGACCTAACCATTGGCCTATAGAACTGGCGTAGTGGGAAGAGGACACCATTTCAAACACTGGAACGACACTTTTGTTTAACTGTAGCTGTATAATGCCAGCATAATAATAAATAGCTGTAGTAGTATCGGTGGGACGTCTTATAACACTTCCAGTGGCATCAAGATGAAGCGATAGTTGTGGATTTTCTTTTAATTCGCGTATCAATAATTCTAATTGCTCGGTACTGGCTATGTAAACGAAAAAAGGGGAACCTGCACATTGAATATATTCCGGGTGTGCCCTCTGAACCTCAATCATATCATACACGTCGTCTGGATTACAATCATTTAAGGCCAACTGCTCTGACCTTATTTTTCGAATTGTCGTTTCAGATTTATAATTACCTGCATTCCCTCTAGCCTTTTTCGCAGGATCAATTAGCCGCATCTACTGGTCTTGAAATTCCATTGGTTTCTTTGTATGTAATTATTTTCTAAATAATTTTCTCTCTGGTCCCCTAACTTGAGGAGCCGTCATTAGCTGCAAGTGATGATAATTTATTGAGCTACTATATACAGCAACTTTATGTGTGTAATTAAGTAATGAGTAACGTGACATACAATTCATTATTATTTTAAACTTTTTACAGTCAACATGGGCACAGTCACTCTAAATAACATATTTATCAATATTTACATTATATCTTTTACTTTTAATATTGAAGATACAGGAGTTGTTGACTTCTTTAAATTTACTTTTCAATACAATTTCATATTTTCCATGCATTAACTTTTTCCCGTCAAACATGTTTTGCATTTCTTTAGACGTTAACGAAAATTCGCCTTCCAAAATCGTGCAACATCGATAACCATCTGGTCTTTTCCAGCTAGTAGAAATATCATTTACTGAATTTATTGGCATAGAAAAACCGGGTCCAATTTTTGTTTTTAAATTGACTATCGCATCGTTTGAGCCTTCAATGTCGCTTGAAACATTTTGCTGCTTATATGGCATTGAGAAAAAGTCATCTATTTTACATTCCGATAAAGTTGATTCCGACGTCAAACTATTTAGATATCGACGTGATGAATTATGGCTTATAGAAGTGACCCCTGTTTTGGGAGACTTTGACAAGTTCTTGTCGCTCTCCAATTCCTCAGACCATTCCCATTCCGGAAAAGAAAATGAAAAGCAGTCTTCGACAGTCTTATTTGAAAGTGCATTTAACCCGTTTATAGAAACATTATGCTCATTTGATAAATTGCCTTCTTTATCACCGTTATCGCATTGAAGAGGTGTACTGCTACCTTGCAGTAAGGAAATATTTTTTACTTCCTACTGAAGAGTCACAAGAGTTTGATGTCTCCTGAGGCCATTCAAAATTGCAAAATGTATCGATCGTTCGTTACTCTTTTCTCTCGGACTAAATGAATTTTTGTTTCCATTACCATTTAACATTGCAGTGTAAATATTGGAGGCAATAAAGTTCCAATTTCTAATTATCCCACGAATTATAATCGATGGATATAAATTTTTCTTGTATTGGACAGAAAGTTTGTTATATATGTCACGAAGGTGTTGGTTAGAAATATCCAACTTCCTGATGTCCTCTAAAGTTAACGCAGAATCGTTAATAAGTATTAAATTTACAATTATCAGTTCCAGCCTCCCTTTTTTGAAACCCATCTCGAAATGACAATATTTCACAAAAAAACAAAGAAGAAAAATAAAACAAACTCTCTCAACTATCTACGATTTTATCGTAAGACTGATATTATACAAACGTAAATTATAAGGGAATATAAAAGAAAATACCTTCAAAAACTAAATCTAAAACGTAAAAAATATATATCCTCAAATAAACGGAAATTAAACAAAATCTTATACACACAAACAAAAATGTTTGCTTAAAATTAATAATAGAATATAAGAAAATCTCTTTAAACTGAAAAATAAAATCTCTTCATCAAAAATAGTCTAAAATGAAAGTTAACAAATTATCTAATAAGTCTAATCTAAATAGGTAGTACCTTTAGTACCTTAACTTCTAATAGAAATTAACAAAAACAATTTTAATACACTTAAATAAAAAGCTTTATTTGGATTTATACTATTTAATAGATCCGTAATTCACTGAACTAAGCCTCGAAACCAAAAATAATCCGAAAATAAAACTGTCGATTTTTTATAATGTGACCAGGTACCTTAACTTATAATTTAATTCTTTGTAGAAATTTACGCAACTTTTTTTTTTACCGCATTTAACTGAAAAACTTTACTTGGAAAATAGATTCGTAATCCACTGAACTGCGCCTCGAAACCAAAAATAATCCGAAAATAAAAACTGTCGATTTTTAATAATGTGACCAGGTACCTTAACTTATAATTTAATTCTTTGTAGAAATTTACGCAACTTTTTTTTACTGCATTTAACTGAAAAACTTTACTTGGAAAATAGTTTCGTAATCCACTGAACTACGCCTCGAAACCAAAATTTAAAGTTTTTCAGTTAAATGCAGTAAAAAAAAGTTGCGTAAATTACTACAAAGAATTAAATTATAATTTAAGGTACCTGGTCACATTATTAAAAATCGACAGTTTTTATTTTCGGATTATTTTTAGTTTCGAGGCGTAGTTCAGTGGATTACGAATCTATTTTCCAAGTAAAGTTTTTCAGTTAAATGCAGTAAAAAAAAGTTGCGTAAATTTCTACAAAGAATTAAATTATAAGTTAAGGTACCTAGTCACATTATAAAACATCGACAGTTTTATTTTCGGATTATTTTTTGTTTCGAGGCTTAGTTCAGTGGATTACGGATCTATTAAATAGTATAAATCCAAATAAAGCTTTTTATTTAAGTACATTAAAATTTTTTTTGTTAATTTCTATTAGAAGTTAAGGTACTAAAGGTACTACCTATTTAGATTAGACTTATTAGATAATTTGTTAACTTTCATTTTAGACTATTTTTGATGAAGAGATTTTATTTTTCAGTTTAAAGAGATTTTCTTATATTCTATTATTAATTTTAAGCAAACATTTTTGTTTGTGTGTATAAGATTTTGTTTAATTTCCGTTTATTTGAGGATATATATATTTTTTACGTTTTTTAGATTTAGTTTTTGAAGGTATTTTCTTTTATATTCCCTTATAATTTATGTTTGTATATCAGTCTTACGATAAAACTGTAGATAGTTGAGAGAGTTTGTTTTATTTTTCTTCTTTGTTTTTTGTGAAATATTGTCATTTCGAGATGGGTTTCAAAAAAGGGAGGCTGGAACTGAGAATTGTGAAGTTAATACTTATTAACGATTCTGCGTTAACTTTAGAGGACATCAGGAAGTTGGATATTTCTAACCAACACCTTCGTGACATATGTAACAAACTTTCTGTCCAATTCAAGAAAAATATATATCCATCAATTATAATTCGTGGGATAATTAAAAATTGGAACTTTATTGCCTCCAATTATTTACACTGCAATATTAAATGGGAATGGAAACAAAAATTCATTTAGTCCGAGAGAAAAGAGTAACGAACAATCGGTACATTTTGCGATTTATGAATGCCCTCAGGAGACATCAAACTCTTGTGACTCTTCAGTAGGAGGGAAAAATATTTCCTTACCGCAAGGTAGCAGTACACCTCTTCAATGCGATAACGGTGATAAAGAAGGAAATTTATCAAATGAGCATAATGTTTCTATAAACGGGTTAAATGCACTTTCAAATAAGACTGTCGAAGACCGCATTTCATTTTCTTTTCCGGAATGCGAATGGTCTGAGGAATTGGGGAGTGACAAGAACTTGTCAAAGTCTCCCAAAACCGGGGTCACTTCTATAAGCCATAATGATTCATCACGTCGATATCTAAATAGTTTGACGTCGGAATCAACTTTATCGGAATGTAAAATAGATGACTTTTTCTCAATGCCATATAAGCAGCAAAATGTTTCAAGCGACATTGAAGGCTCAAACGATGCGATAGTCAATTTAAAAACAAAAATTGGACCCGGTTTTTCTATGCCAATAAATTCAGTAAATGATATTTCTACTAGCTGGAAAAGACCAGATGGTTATCGATGTTGCACGATTTTGGAAGGCGAATTTTCGTTAACGTCTAAAGAAATGCAAAACATGTTTGACGGGAAAAAGTTAATGCATGGAAAATATGAAATTGTATTGAAAAGTAAATTTAAAGAAGTCAACAACTCCTGTATCTTCAATATTAAAAGTAAAAGATATAATGTAAATATTGATAAATATGTTATTTAGAGTGACTGTGCCCATGTTGACTGTAAAAAGTTTAAAATAATAATGAATTGTATGTCACGTTACTCATTACTTAATTACACACATAAAGTTGCTGTATATAGTAGCTCAATAAATTATCATCACTTGCAGCTAATGACGGCTCCTCAAGTTAGGGGACCAGAGAGAAAATTATTTAGAAAATAATTACATACAAAGAAACCAATGGAATTTCAAGACCAGTAGATGCGGCTAATTGATCCTGCGAAAAAGGCTAGAGGGAATGCAGGTAATTATAAATCTGAAACGACAATTCGAAAAATAAGGTCAGAGCAGTTGGCCTTAAATGATTGTAATCCAGACGACGTGTATGATATGATTGAGGTTCAGAGGGCACACCCGGAATATATTCAATGTGCAGGTTCCCCTTTTTTCGTTTACATAGCCAGTACCGAGCAATTAGAATTATTGATACGCGAATTAAAAGAAAATCCACAACTATCGCTTCATCTTGATGCCACTGGAAGTGTTATAAGACGTCCCACCGATACTACTACAGCTATTTATTATTATGCTGGCATTATACAGCTACAGTTAAACAAAAGTGTCGTTCCAGTGTTTGAAATGGTGTCCTCTTCCCACTACGCCAGTTCTATAGGCCAATGGTTAGGTCATTTTAAATATTTTTGTTTTAGAACAATTAAAAAGTGGTCTCTTTTCACCTCGGTAGTTGTGGATTTTGTGTTGCATTCCTTAATGCAATATCAGAGTATTGGAATAGGAAAACGCTACTAGAATATTTGCATTTAATGTTTAGTTGTGTACATGATGACAATAAGAGTGAATTAGTTTCTAATTTCATTAGGATATATATTTGTAGCACACATTTATTAAAAGTTATTTGTGATTATATTAACACCTGTTTTGAGGACAGCAATACATCAAAACAATTAAAACAAATTATGGCTGCGGCGATGAATTTCAACGAATTTAAACACTTTGCACCATGGTTTCGATGTATGTATATTATACTGAATTTAAAAAACTATTCTCATCAAGTAAAAGAGGCTCATACTGACAATCTGCTGCGACAGTGAATCGGAATGTCTTTCCCCAACGAAAAATCTAAAAGCCTTTATAAAAATAGTCCGTTTTATTTATTTTTTAAAGGTATAGCGGACGACACGTATATAACTGATTCCAGTTTTAATAAAAGACAATGAATTTTACTGCCCAAAGTTTTATAACATTATTCTAAAAAAGTGCATGCCATTGTTGCCACTGTGGGCCTCCAAATTATCTCATCACAAAAGAATGAATAATCAACCTGTTGAACGATATTTTGGAATTGTGAAGAACTCTTTAATGAAAGACCTGATGCATCAGAAATGTAGCAGAGTGCTTCGGAAGATCAGAAATTATGTTATATCTAAACATAAAGAATACGTTTTAAATATTAAAAAAGGAAGGTTAGCTGTCAGAGCGACCAAAAAACAAGCAAGAAATAAAGTTCGCGAAACTGGCCTTCTTAGCCAGGAGACTTGGAGTAAGTCTCAAAAAGACACTGTTATCAGCAACTTCAAGAGAACGTCTATAAAACGGTCCCTTGATCGGATGTCGAAATTAACCGGTTCCTATGCAGCTCGTAATTTCTCTATACAAAAATGCGAACATTTGTGCACAGAAGTAAAGAAGGAAAAGAACAAGTCTTCGGATCATACCCTATCGACAAAAAGTAAAAATCCGTCATTCTGCTTAAACGACGCCAATAGTTTCTTCCCAAACAGTTTATTTAAGGACACTAATTATTATACTATATTAGAGCAACAGAATATTAGTAAGGACTATGTTGTAGGACTCTTTGATACAGCTATACCACAGTTGTATTACAGCGACTTTCAGACACCTGGCAAGTGGGTTTCGAATTTTGTTATAGATTCCGTATTTTACATTCTAACTAAAATACAACATTCTGTTAATTACGAAGTTATTTCCTGCGATAAATCTTATTACATATTCAGTCAACCTAAATTATCAATTAACCTGTCGCTAACTTGTACTAAAACAATTGTATTTCCTGTATTAATCGATGGCAATCATTGGCAGTATCAAATTTCATCTAGAGAAAATTTGTATGGCTTAATCCTCTTCGGAACAAAATGTCCGAAATAAAAAAGTATTTCAATATATTTTTAAATTATTTAAAAAATAATCATAGGGCTTATGCTGATCATTGGACAATAGAAATTATGCACCATACCAATCAAGAGAACAGCACAGATTGCAGAATTTAAATAATGTATTTTTTTAAACAACTTTTAAACGGTGCTGTTCTCACAGAAATTTGACATAACAGAGTTTCGCCAACAAATCAAATTGCTAATTTTGAAATATTCAGCTCCCGTTTCACAGATGTGCTACTTATGTGGGCTAAATGTTCAAGCAGCAAAGGAGGAGTCTCCAAAATGTCTAAAGTGTAAAAGAATATTTCATTTCAGCTGTTTCATCACCCCAAACTTAGAATTAGTATGCGGTTATGTAATAAATATAATCCTATTAGTTAAGTATCCATATGTCTGTAAAGAAGAAAAATGCGATTTTTCATTTTAATTTAATAAATTCTTTGTTTTAGAAAAACGTGTTTTGTTATGTTCCATAATTTCCTTATTGTGCGTGTGTCGGTTGGGTGTGCGTGTTTATGTGCATATGTGAGTGAGTGGGTGTGTGAGAATGCATGTATAGTGTTTCCGATCTCAATTGAAGAACCGAGAGGTTATTGAGATTTTCATTAATCCATATCAGACTTTGAATTTTTCTACCACCCCCTGTATAGGTTCGTAAGAAATTGCTTATGTATCAGCGTATAGAGGATACTTAAGAGTGTATTTTAGTAAAATTTCATTAATACTCGACATGCGGTTATTGAGATATTCACTAATCCATATTAGACTTTGAATTTTTCTACCACCCCCTGATAGGTTCGCAAGAAATTGCTTATGTATCAGCGTATAGAGGATACTTAAGAGTGTCTATTGGAAAAATTTCAATAAGATTCGACATGCGGTTATTGAGATTTTCATTGATCCATATCCGACTTTGAATTTTTCCACCACCCCCTGTATAGGTTCGCAAGAAATTGCTTATGTATCAGCGTATAGAGGATACTTAAGAGTGTATTTTAGTAAAATTTCAATAAGACTCGACATGCGGTTATTGAGATTTTCAGTGATCCATATCCGACTTTGAATTTTTCCAACACCCCCTGTATAGGTTCGCAAGAAATTGCTTATGTATCAGCGTATAGAGGATACCTAAGAGTGTATTTTAGTAAAATTTCAATAAGACTCGACATGCGGTTATTGAGATTTTCATTCATCCATATCAGATTTTGAATTTTTCTACCACCCCCTGTATAGGTTCACAAGAAATTGCTTATATATCAGCGTATAGAGGATATTTAACAGTATCTATTGGAAAAATTTCAATAAGATTCGACATGCGGTTATTGAGATTTTCATTGATCCATATCTGACTTTGAATTTTTCCACTACCCCCTATCGCAAGAAATTGCTTATGTATCGGCGTATAGAGGATACCTAAGAGTGTCTATTGGAAAAATTTCAATAATACTCGACATGCGGTTATTGAGATTTTCATTAATCCATATTCGACTTTGAATTTTTCTACCACCCCCTGTATAGTTTCGCAAGAAATTGCGTATGTACCAGGCGTATAGAGGCTACTTAAGAGTGTCTTTTAGTAAAATTTCAATAAGATTCGACATGAGGTTTTTGAGATTTTCATTAATCCGTATCCGACTTTAAATTTTCTACCACCTCTTGTACAGGTTCGCAAGAGATTGCTTATATACAGGGTGTAACGTAAAGGTTGGGAATAAATTAAACAGTGGATTCTTTAGTTTAAAAAATAATTTTTTGTCATATGAACTTATGCTCTACGGGCTTTCTTTTCCAAGCTACAGGGCGCTAAAAAAATTCAAAAAATTTAGTTTTTCCAATAACTTTCGAACATTAGAAGATAATGCAATGAAATTTTATCCATAGCTTAATTTGATAATCCCCTAGTAACAGGAAAATGATTGGCTTTGTAAGTTACTCAGTGGCGTGCGTACGTATTACACCGTAAAGTTTTTCGAAGAAAATTGTGGTACGCCACTGGTAAAAACATTTTTTTAATATTTTTGTGCAATCTACATTTTATTTTAAACAAAATTACCCTCTTGCGTTTTATTCCTAGCTCTTGTCACTTTTCCGTAAATAAACGTTTTGTAAATACCATTTTTTCCTATTGCTAACATAGGAAAATGAAAATAAAAACATTATAAGTATGCTTTGACCAAGCCACCAAAATTTGTTTTCAGATGTTTTCAGACAAAACATCATTGTCAGTCATGACATCTAGCTTTCCTTAAGCGGTTGTACTTTGGTTTAGATCTGTTAGAAATGGAATACTCATTTCCAGAATTAGCAGATATGCATTTTATTTACAGCCTTGCCAAGGGGAATACTATGTTAGCTGTGCGTCTTTATGTTGAACGTTTTCCAGCTCGGTGTATTCCAAATAGGAAGACTTTTTCGAGAATTCATGTGCGCTTACGTGAAACCGGCTCGTTAAAACCTTGCACC
>NW_019426031.1:190934-193892 GCF_000390285.2 Anoplophora glabripennis
GTACCAATATCGTTGGAACAGTTTCATGCCAAATGAATTTAACCAAAAACCGTTAATTTTATAAAAAATTGAAAGAGATCTGTTTTGTTCAGAATTGATTAAAAAATTTAGAAATGATGTTATTTTCCAGAAAAATTCACGGGCGTACGAATTATTTTTTTAAACGGGGCAGTAACCCACCTCAGGCACGTCACTGGTGTGTGAAATGGATAACAGATATCTTTGTTTATTCACAATAACGAATGTGTTCTGAATACCAAATTACAATATATGTTGGTCTTTTAGAGATATTAAGAAAAATTCTTAAAAAAAAGTTTGTTTTCAACACCCTATATCTCACAAACGAAGCGTTCTAAAACCTACGTTTATAGAAACTTTTCTTATTAAAAATTGATTCTCTATCAACTGTTAAAATCCTAGGTACTACAAAAAACTGACTCACCCTGTATATAGCACTTGTAAAAGGCGTGACAAAAAAAACAAATTATTACCAAGGTTCCTATTTTAGGTACGTTTAGGCACGTATGGATGAAATTTAAAAACAGAAATGAAAATTAGGCAATAATTAATGGTGACTAAGGATGCAAAAGTGAAGCCTTTACATCTACGAAGTGCAAAACTTAAAAGCTACAAATAATATACTAAACTAATATTAGGCTTATCTGAAATGAGTGCGTAGGTTATTCTGTTGAACCGCTCCAGTGAGCAAGCGAGAGGTTCAACTTGCTGAAGTACGATATGGTACAGTGAGGCTTCAGTGTGTTGTGACAGGCTACGGCAGCTTTAACTCGATAGATGGTGTCGAGTAACCAATGCCAGTAAACGGGTACCAAACAAGATGAGACCAAAGGCGAAAACACAAAAAAGAAAAGGAGGGGGAAAAAAGAAAAAGAAGAAAGGCCTGAAAAAGAAAAAATGTTCAACATATCTGCAATTCAATGTGAAAATGTGACCACATGTTGCTTCTAGCTTCATAACTTACCTAGATTGTTGATCTGCCTTAAAGTGAAAATATCTCAGTTCTTCGATATGGGCAATAAAATCCAACTACTAAGGCTTAGAAAAATACCAAAAACATTTATTTTGCCCAGATATTTCTTCCAAAAATCCGCAATTTGCGTACGGCACAAACGTGGCTCGAAATATCTATCGAAAAAGAGAGAGAATTTCCGACCATTCGACCAATTTCTTTCGCAGTTCTCTGGGGGAATTTTATGACGATTTCGATTTACATGACCTTTTGCACTGAGTGCGCACTGTAAACAACTTCTGCGTTCGATTTATATTTTGAGAGCACACTTTACCTATCCAATGTGTTCGATTTACAAGTTAGTTCGCACCCAATTTGGCGACAATGCAAATTTTCTTGCACTGACGAAGTAGTCAGTTCAATAGTGCAGTGCAAGTTAAAAATTGCTGTAGTAGAAGATTTTTTAGATATAATGCTTCTAGATAATGTATTTTGTTCTTCAAAGAGTTCATCTGAAGAATATGTTATTAATAATTCTAGAGAGCAAATAAAAGTAAATAATTTTACGGTACACCAATATCCGGAAGATGTAGTAAATAAATAATTAGACTTACTTAACTACTGTTAGTATGTACCAATTGGTTTTGTTTTTATTTCAAAAAAAATAGATTTAATAGGGAAACTGTATACATTTTAATTGATGATTTTGAAAAATCAGTGTTTTACCCAAAAAACAAATTTGGAAAAGAGACTATATCAGCTGAAAAGCACATTCTTGCGTTTTTATGGTAGTATACAAATTGATACCTATATGAACACAAAAAAGCGTTAACGATTACCAAGAATCAATTCTCAAACGATTACGAAGTCAGAAATCATACAGAGGTTATGAAATGAGCACTAGAATTTGATGCGTGTTCGATTTAATTGCATGCTCAGAGTGTTTCGGGCAAAACTTTGTAGCACTCGTGGCGAACTTTACGTCATAGCAGTGCGCACTACACGTTCATAATGCATATAAATCGAAATCGTTTTTTAGATAAACCTGTTGGTACAACAATTAAGGAAGATGACAATTGGTGGATAACATCTGACAGCTATTTTCAAACCAAAACAGAAATCTGAGGTTAGTATTTATTTACTTAATTGAATGAAGTTTTATTTGCAGATAATATGACAACGATCCTATATAGATGGTTTCCCGAATATTTACATGATTCTACCCTAGGAATAAGGTATTCACATAACCTGTACCATCTATATCAATACTTTCACAAAAAGAAGTTATAATCAGAAACCAGGAAAGAAGATTGGTTGGTTCTTAGTACCTAAAAGAGTTTAACTAGCTGTATATCAAATTGAGTGATCTCCTTTCACTATTTAGTCCAAACGGTATCTGTTTCAAAAAGTCATATTTGGATGAATCGTATATCCACGGAGATTTTTGTCTTTTTGGCTTTCAAATATCACTAAAAATGAAAATTTTTCTACGCGCATAAAAAAAACGTGGGCTTAACTTTTGGCGGCACAATATGTTAAAAAAATTCGAAAAATGTCATATTTTTCTTCCTATTTAATTATGTATCTTTTCAAAAGTTGATTTTAGGCGAAAATGGAAGAGGAAAAAAATGTTTGCAATTCAATTTTTTACAAAACACGTCTAGTTACAAATCGAATGAATGATGTTTATTATGGTAAAAATTGAAAAAATCGCAAAAATGGGGTTAAAAAACTATACATTTTAGGGAATTTTTTTGGGGTATTTAAATTGGTATAGAACCTTTATACTTGGCTCAAAAATACTTTGTTATGTGGAATTATCACACCAAATTTCATAAAAATCGGTTCGATAGATTTTGCATAATAATTTTGCAATCCAGATTTTGAAAAAAAAATTGCAAATTTTCAAAATTTTGCACAGCAAAAACCAAGGCCCTTAGATACTTGAAAATTTAATCACATATAGAAGGGCTCTCAAGCTTTCAAAC
>NW_019426031.1:194955-216058 GCF_000390285.2 Anoplophora glabripennis
AGAATCTATAATCGTCTAGAGACCGAGTTACACTGAACGTCGATCTATATTCTATCTCTGTCTTTTGCACTTGGTAGGGAATAGGGAAATACTTTTTTAGTGGGTGTAAACGGACTTGATTTAACCCGTCCTGAGAAACGTCATAGCATAAGCGTAGACGAGGGGTCTAATTCCATGGCTATAATAAATTTATAAATTAAAAAAACACATTTGGGACGTTTTAAAATGCTGTAATAATTAAAATAGACCAAAGTGCCTGTTATAGCAAACTGTAAAAACTATTAGATGTTTTATTATTTTTTTCATTATTTTCTATATCTTGTTGCCTTTTACGCAGACACGCCAATAGATTTTCGTTCCCGGTACGCTTCATCCCCCTTACTAGTCCAAAAGCTAGCGATGAATCACTCTCTATAATTTCTACCGTGGAGTATAGACATATTTTGTAAATAGTTTAATTGCATTACATTTTTTTCCTCTTCGATTTTCGCATAAAATCAACTTTTGAAAAGATATATAATTAAATAGGAAGAAAAATATGACATTTTTCGAATTTTTTTAACATATTGTGCCGCCAAAAGTTAAGCCCGCGTTTTTTTTTATGCGCATAGAAAAATTTTCATTTCTAGCGATATTTGAAAGTCAAAAAGCCAAAATTCACTCAAACCAAAACAGATACCGCCTGGTCTATATTGTACTATGACTTATACTAGACGTTATGTGCCTAACGATACTAAAGGTAAACTAAATGGTCACACAAAATAAAGCCGCAGCATATCAAGCAGCAAAGCGGTATATTAAAATAAGTAAATTTTCAAAGTGTAACAACATATTTCTGTTGTTGAAGAGGATAACATTTTAGTGCGAATTGCTGATAATCCGCAACTGAGCACTCGACGTATGTCAGTAATGACTGGAGTAAGCCAATCTTCTATTGTTCGAATATTTAAAAAAGAGAACCTACGACGGTACCATTTCATCCTGTACGATTAGAGTAGACGGCAAGTCTACTATTAAAAAATCTAAAGGAATTAAAAAGAATATAGTTAAAAATTCCATCACATTTGACGACTGCAAAAACTGTTTAGATAATAAAACTGAACTCTATCTCAAACAGAGAACCATTCAGTCAACTTTACATAACGTTTTCTCAGTAGAGCAAACAAAACTAGCTCTAAGTGCAGCTGATGAAAAACGTTTTTTATTAAACGATAGCCATGACACATTACCTTGGGGTCACTATTCAATAGACAGTATGTAAATTTAATGTTTGTGTCTTATTTGTTTTAAACCTCTATGTACAATAAAACTGGGAACAAGAGTATACTTGTGTAATTTTACTAAAGTTAAATTTCCATTATATTATTGAAACTGGAATAGATGAACAAATAAAATAGAAGATATGTTAATTAACATTTTTATTTTTTACTTATCATACAATACATTAGTTTGATAAAAGTAAAGATATTCACGTAGGGCGTTGCTTAATATGCTATCATTAGATACATCACAAAAAGAACTTATAATTTCATTTATATTTAAAGTAATTTGATTTGCTTTTATCCAACCAGCTACAATATCTAATACATTATGATAGTAATGACAAAAGTCTAAGGAATCTAACATATTTATTCTATGCGACAGCACACAAGTATTCAGTTTTAACAGTTCTTCAACATTTTGAAGGAAAAGATCAATCAAAGATCAAGATCAATCCTATAAGACACCTCTTATAGGATTTCCCTGCATATCTTCCAAGAGGTATGTCGCTGGATTCGTTATTTTAACCGACGTAATTTTAAATAGTTCGGTCGTCCAATTAGGCCTGTAACCCTTATCAAAGACGTATTTATTTTTGCTGATGCGCACGACGTCACCACTTTAAATTTTTGCGGTCCGCTTATCTTAATATGATTGTAGGCAGACTTTAAAATTCTCTCTTCGTTGGACTTATTTACTTGAGACGGCTTGTATCCCGTGGTGCGATGTCGGGTTTCGTTGTAGGATTTCGTAATTTTCGGTAAAACATCTATCCATTTATAGGTATCGTTTAGGCTAAAGTAATTGTACAGCTTTGTTTTTAAAGCTCTTTCACACGTTCGGCGATGGTGGCTTTTTCACGCCGTACGTATTGATTAATATTATGCTTCTTGAGGAAGTGCTGGAATTTTTTGTTGAAGAATTCCGTACCTTGATCCGTTTGTAGATTTATACAGATTCTACCTTTGTTGTGAGCTAAAATGTCAGCAAAGGCTGTGGTTATTTCTTCACCAGTATTTGTTTTTAAAGGTCTAGTCCACAGGAACTTTGAGAAAGAGTCTATGACGACCATAATCATTTTAAAATTTTTGTTATAGTGAGCGTACTGACGCATATCAGCCAAGTCCATTTGCCNAGTTATATTGGAAAATGTTAGGAAAAACACGTGATATTTGAGTATTTTTGCAGTTTTTAATTTTTTCTGCGAATAGCACAACTTTTTTTCTTGGAGCAACCTTATATTTTCATTGTTTATATTATTTTCGACCGATTTTTACTAATATTTAATCTACGTCAAGCAACAGCCATATCTCGAAGGTTTTGAGCTTAATTCTCTTGGACTAGTATAAAAAACCATCGTTCCAGCAAGGAAAGCAGAACCCAACGATCAACAGGTACCTTAAAAATAAAAATAAAGTGCACTAAATAAATAAAAATTTTCACAGCTATAGCTTAAACAATTAAGTAGTGATATAGTTTAGCTTATAAAAAAAAGGTAAAACTAAATAACAGGACTTACCTGGATAAAGTTAATTATTAATAAATCCCAAAACCAATTTTAAACCATACTAATTTGAATGAGCTTAAAACATGTCCAACACAGACGGCCATTTGTATTTATATGTCAATTTATACTAGTTAGAGTTAGATAATTAAGATATGCAATACAATATACGAGCGAGTGTTGAAAGTAGTATACATAAATAATTCAGATAGAAAAATTTTGGAAAGAAAAAGAGGAAAAAACTACCAAGCTCTTGTATTGTAAAAGTTGTAATAGGATAAAGAAAAGTACCAGAAAATAAAATATTCTTTATATTTGTTCAATTAGAAATTAAATTATACAAAAATAGTTCTGAGAAAAAGCCAATCAATTTAAAAAATTTTTTTGTTATATAATCACGATAACTCATAAAAAAAATAAATATTGTGTAAAATCTTAAAACTATTTTTTTCTTGTTCTGCATGCTACAAGTCCTGAATTAAGGAAATAGAACCGACTCCTGAGATTAGACTTGAAACAAAATCTAAGTGGCAGCTAGCAAGGGTATATAAAAAAAAATAATTAAATATACGAGGTAAGAAGGAAAAGAAAGTTGTATTACAACAATGTACAGTGAAATCTAAATAATCATCATAGAAATAAAACAAAAGCAAAAAAACGCAACACTCAATACATTAAACACATAAATTAAAAAATTAAATACTAAAATTAAATTCATTATTCAAAACCAAATCTCATATCAAAATTTAAAATATAAATTTATATAAAAACAGTATCATAACAAAATTGGCAGCCAACGTGGGGCTCGAGAAAACGTGGGGCTCGAGAAAACGTGGGGCTCGAGAAAACGTGGGGCTCTTCGAGAAAACGTGAGGAGGATTATGGATTTAAGAAGTGGAAATCAGATTGGCAGAAACAGTGAAGAAACATCAGAACAGGAAAGTATGGGAGAACAAGAAACGTATAGTGGAGGAAGTGACGTAGGAATAAAAAGTATGTTGGAGGAAATCATGAGAACGATAACGGAGGGAAAAAAAGCAAGAGGAAGACAGAAAAAAACAAGAGGAAGACAGAAAAAGGCAAGAGGAAGACAGAAAAAAATTGACAGAGACAATCAGACAAGGAAGAAAAGAAGATATAGAAAAAATAGAAAAAGGACGAAAGGAAGACATGAAAAAAATTGAAATACTACTAGATATAAAAATTCAAGGCATAAGAGAAGAAATAAGAAAAGATTTTCAATCATGGAAAATGGACATTAACAAGGACGTGGAAAGAATAGACCAGGATGTAGCAACGATTGTGACAAAGACAATAGAAATAGAAGATAAAGTGAATAAACAAGAAATTGAAATAGAGAAGATTGGAAGAAATATTAATAAAAATACTGTAACAGTTTACTAATAATAAACATTAGGGCATTGTAAATGCAAACCTTTGTGTTCAAATGTCATGTCAAATAAAATGAATGCATTTAAAACATAAGAGGACATCTGGTATAAGAGATTAAAAGCAAATTGTACTGCAGAGACGGATGGTATACACTGATTTAAACAATAGTAAAAACTAAGTATAGATAAAGTTTTTTGGGAAAACGCCGAGCGACGAGAGGTCTGGCGAAATCGCGAGGACAGAAGATCTAAGCTACCTAGTAGAATTTGTTAGAGACAAATAATTAATGTAAAATATTATCTTTTACAATAAGAAGGCCAAATAACAACTAAGGTAATTAAACACATTTAAATTAACAAATGTTTAAGATTTTTATATATCGTTTTGATTAATTGCAAAGAAACTTAAATTAAAAAAGGATATTTAATACTAATGTTAAACTACTAGAATAATTTCAACTCTATTAATTTCTTATGTATTACCATCTGTTCTTTTATACCAGGTACTACAGAATGCATTTATTTTAGGCCTTCTTCACCTTTTCTTCTTGTTCGTTAAATTCCTATTTTCGTCGTGTGACGAATTATCCTGTTTAATCCACAAACCACGAATATTTTTGGAAAAACTATACTGTTTAAAACTCCAACTTGGAAGTCTGGGATTTGTGCTGTTTACTATTGCATAGTGGATTGGTTTGGCTGAACAGTAGCAAAGAAGGGCCCAAGTCTTATTAAGAAAAAGGGTCACCTTGCACGCAAGAAGTACCTACCTACGTAAAATTTGGCGCCAGTAGATGATCTGTTACATATTAATATCAACCCCTGGAATTTGAAACGCGGCCATCTTGTTAAAAAGCACGTATGCAGCATATATTTTTTTATATTATAATTTATTATTACTTATCATTCAATTGCAACTCATGTATTATTTGATAAGCTTTACTTGGAAAACAGCTGTTTCTCGGGTACCTAATTATCATATCATTTTTTGCTAGTCTAATTTACTTATTTTATTTAATTTGTTCAAAATTAAAATTGTACTTTACTTAATTAGCATTAAGCGAATTATTGTCGAAATAATTTAAATGTTAAAATTTATACTTTTTACATTTGGCGTAAATAATTTATAATAGATATTTATATTGCATTGTGTTATCTATTATTTGTGGTGTTTTGTAATCCTCCAATCCTCGTCAATTTTATTTGACTGGCGCCCATGCCTACTATTCTATCAACAATTTAAAACAAAAAGCAAATCTCAATGAACCCACGACCAGCCTCCGATATTAGAGCAACCGTTAGCAAAATTATTTGTAACTAAAAAAATAAAATAAAAAGACCTAAGAAGGTTGCAAAGAATTGGCGTCCAACGTCAGGGGCCTTGTTTAACTAAAAACTGTATAGCATATAGTAATAAAATTTTTATATCTTGGTGTTTGTTTTATATTGTTATTTCGGAGGTATTCTTTAATAGTCGTGGATATTAGCCGGCAGTAGGTAATTAACCTTTCATCCCTATCCTTTTTTACAAAACAACACAATAATAACATTTATATTTTGTTCAGCCAAAAACAAATAATAATAGAATTCATTTAAAATTATTATTAGTAGCTTGATCTTTTACTTTAAAAAAAAATATTTTAACATGTTTGTGCGAATTCTAGGAATGTCTTAAAAAAAATTTTAACTTTTTGTGTTTATACGTTGATATAGTTTCTTGTCTTATACATATACAATTTGTTAAAATGTTTGTAAATATTTAGGTACAGATTTCCAAGTTTTTTTAAATTTATATGCAATAATCTGGTAGCGTTACAACAAATTTGTGTGTACAGGGTGTGCACAGTAATTTAATTTATACTTATTGTTCGGTTTTGTGGATACATTAAGAAATTTGAACAACAATATATGGTGTGAGCTGAATTACTTTTACAATTATTAGTAAAAAATAAAAAAAAGGAAAATAGCTAATTTGACACACTTTAAGAAATTGTTTTATGTAAGGAGCTGTTCAAGGGTCATCATTTGTAGATTGTTTTTATTGATTTATGTTGGTAGCTGAGTGTTATGTGATTTTGTTATTTTATATTCGGTATATAACGACATTGAAAATAGTGTACAAAAGGTACATACACTAGGATTTTTTAATTAATTTTTTTCCTACGCCTTGGTGCAAGACTTATTTGGGTATTAAGCATTTAGGTAATTGCTTCATTTTAAAATTAGTTACGCAGATAAAGTATTATTTACTTTATTAAATTAAAGGTTCCTTCACACGCTCATTCCAGTTCGTTTAATTGAATGATACTAGGCAGTCTAAGCATAATAGTGATATTAGTGATTTTGAGAGTAAGTCAATTCGAAATAATACATTTGTCTTTATATTTGCCGAGTTAGCGTGATATCTATCTGGGGTATTTCTTATTTTGATATCTAGCCATTGTTGTGTTGCATTTACTTTACATTTACATTTACAATTTTTGCAAAATATTTAACATTTCTATATTGCCTAAATATTTTACGGGGTGTTTGCTTCTAAATTGGCGGAGCTAATTGTGTAAAGCACTTTGATATTTTAAAATATTACAATGAATTTTGATTACGATTTTGATCCTTGTCATTTAAGAGTACACGAGTTAAATTATGAACTACGAATTCGAAATGTCTCAGCTGATCGAATGGACATAGTTTTGAAGCGTAAGTATCTGCGAAGAGAACTGAAGAAGGATATGAATCGACCTGAAGTGCAATATGCAACACCAAAATTCGATTTTAATCTGGAGTAAGAAGAGCTTGATACAAGTATTTCGTCTGTTACGGATTTAGTAAATAACTACGATGGGTTAAATGAAGAAGTGAGTAGTTGCATTCGAAGTCGGATTGCACATATTTTGGGAAGATTAAATAGAATTCCAAATGAAGTAGGAGACGAATCTGCACACTACAGAGGCGATAATATTATCAGAGTTACGGCACTTTTAGAAGAGTTGGATGAAGCAGATGAGAAGATACGTCGTGGGAACATTGCAAGCACATCCATACAGGGTGAATCAAGAAACCAAGTAGTAACGAATTCAACACCAGTCTTCAAATGGAACCTAATTTTTGATGGTAACACTTCCAGGATGTCGCTCAGTTCATTTTTACATAGTGTTGAAGAGCTGAAACATTCAAGAAATTGCAGCGATAAAGAGTTGTTTCAATCGGCAGCTGATCTTTTTGAAGGTACTGCAAGAGAATGGTTTCGTTCACAACTACGACAATGCAGATTTGATTCGTGGAATTTTTTGGTGACAGCGCTTCGTCAGGATTTTTTACCTTCAGACTAGGATGACCAATTAAGAAAAGAGATAGAACAACGAACTCAAGGTCAAACTGAAAAAGTAGTCGTATATTTATCCATCATGGAAAACTTATTTCACTGTCTGGGAAATCCTCCATCGGAAGAAGAAAAATTGAAGATAATAAGAAGAAATTTGTTACCCTGGTACCAACCTCACTTAGCTCTTCAAGTCATTCCAGATATTAGCACGCTTACTACTGTTTGTAGGGCTTTAGAAGATGCCAACATTTTGAAGCATAAATTTTAACCACCACCACGGAACGTATCGTTACTAGAACCGGCTTTGGCTTACAATCCTTCACCTAGGAGAAACGATTGTGCAGATGATAGCAAATACGATACCAACACATGGCGGACAAATAACAATATCAGGCTTCCAAGACCTAGAGCTGGTATGCCTAATCAAGTATCTGCTGTACAGTGCTGGAAATGTCAAGAAACTGGGCATATGCAGCGTGATTGTAAGAAAAGGATACCTGTTTGTCATGGATGTGGCAAGATAAATGTGATCCGACCCAACTGTCCAAAGTGTTCAAAAAACGGAAAAAGCGAAGACTTTCAGTCGGTCAAAGTCTTCTGCCTCTCACTAAGGCCTACGATACTACATCTGGGATAGAATGGAAAAATTGGTTAAAAAGAGTAGAGAATTTTTATAAATTGAACCCTAAAACTAATGAAGCAAGTACTTTATTAGTTAAAAAAAAGATACGATAATAGGCCGTATGTTACTGTACGTATATTTGGCAGGTCTATTGTTGCTCTTTTAGATAGTGGCGCCAGTAATTCTGTACTAGGTGGCCCTGGTATGTTTTTGATAGATGTTTTTAATTTGGAAGTAATTTCCGACATCCAAAGCTTAGTCATAACTACAGCGGATGGAACGGAGCAAAATATTACTGGGTTAGTGAACTTACCTATTGAAATAGATGGCGTTCTGAAGCTAACAAAGGTGTTGGTAGTGCCGTCTTTGTCACATGGTCTTATTTTAGGATCTGATTTTTGTCGAGATTGCTCAATTACTATAGAATATTCTACCAACTCAAATTTTTTTGGTAAAAAGAAATTAGTCAATATCGAACCTTTAGACTCAGAACAATTGCGAGTATCTGCTATCAACAGAATATCGCTGGTTTCCGACAAGACCGTCAGAACTCAAAAAATGTTGATTTTGAGATTTTTGTACCAATCAACACAGAAAAGCGACCTCTTTTACCAGAAAAAACGTCGTAAGTAACTTTCTTTTCTTAATCACCAGATGTCGCTGAGACGAATCGCCACATTTTGCGGTTTGGTCTTAACCTTGGTGTAAGATCGTCTCATCTCAGTAGTGGTGTGACTCTTCTAAGGAAAAGTTCACGTTTGTTCCAGCAATATAGTCATAAAGGGAAAAGTGCCACTAAAAGTACAACACTTTTTCCGTCAAAACCACCACAATTAAATGTGTGTCTTTTTTTCTTGAAAAAGTAGGTAAGTAAGGTTATTTATATTGCCAGAAGAATGTCACATTTTAAGTTATGCCATTTTTTCCCGAAAAATCAAGTACACAATGATATTTAGTTTGCTAATAAAACGTCACAATTTTAGTTATGCCATTCTTCCCTGAATAATCAGGTAAACAATACTGTTTAAGGTTTCTATTGTGTATTTGCTTAACACGAAAATATCTTTTTTCAAGTTAAAAAATTGATAATATCCTGATTAGGACAAATTTGTTTAAAAATAGCTTTACAGTTTTTGTTCTTTGTTTCTTTGTTTAAATATAAACGGAAATACTTTTTTAAGGTTCTAAAGTGATTTCGCAGTAACTATGGAAAAAAAGCAAGAGAGATCAGCTCTAATTTTAAAGCTTACGCGACAAAATTTAGAAGTGCATAATATTGATGAGCCAATGTGGAAGATTCGAAGATTTCTAAATAATGACGTTAATGCTAAAGAAAATCAAAATGCTTCTGCAGATACTCATAGTAAGTTCAAAATCATATTCTTTTTGAAGTGCTAGTTTATGTAGAGGATGATCCAATCTCAAAATATTGTCTAAAGTTTGATTCAAAAACTAGATACATCCTTAATTAATGATCTGCTCGTTTTATTTTTAAATTAAATATTTAAGTTAAATATTTTAGAAATATGTTATTGTGTTGGGTTGCTCCAGAAATTGGATTAGTAAATTAATTTCTAAATTCTAAAAGTTATTACTAAAGAAAACTATATTTTTTCAAGGATTGCTGAATCAAACTGTAAAATGAGTTTTAAAGAACAAACAGGATTTTCTATTTTCTTAGCCTCAGGTTTACATTGAAAAAACATATTATTTTTCTTTTTAGACGAAGTTTTTGACGGTACCCCTCAAAATGGTCAAGAAAACTTAACAGTAGATGCAATGGAACAGGAAAGGAAAACTGATAATAATATTATAGCAGTTCAAGATATGAATCAGAAACAAGGTATATTTAAAGATATTTTTTTATTTTTTATAATTATTTCATGTACAATATTAGGGGCATTCAACGGTGTTACGAATCTGGATGGAGAAACATCGTGTGAAAGGTCTGCTTTAAAAGAAAAAACAAATGAAGAAATTGGTAAAATACTATCACTTATTAAAGTACGTTTTTACAACACTAATATTATTACAGATGGTGTTCTATCTGTTTCCTGTCAAAGTAAAATTGTCAACACAGCAGTAATAAACAGTGATGCATGTCCATTAAATTCGAACAATTCAGATAGATCAGATTCGGAAGGTTCATCAGAACCCTCGGAGCCATTTGGATCTGGAACTTCAGAAAACGATCCTGACTATATAGTTTCATCATCGTCTTCTTCGTCCAACCCTGCAGATTTCGAAGACAAAGAAAATGTTGAGGACAAGAAAGAGAATACACCAGAAAACTCACCTACGAAAAAAAGAGGCAGAAAGAGGAAATTGAATAGTGGAAATTGGAAGAAAAATATAGCAAAAAGATTAAGAAATAGCGGTTTAGAACATGAATCAACAAAAGTAGTGAAAAACGGAGAAGGAATCAAAACTAAAGAGAAAATTACGCATGCAGCAAGAAACTTACTCCCACCATGTAATGAAAAATGCCGATTGAAATGCAAAAATAAAATTACAGAGGAAACAAGAAAATCTATTTTTACGGAATACTGGGCTATGGCAGATTTACAACGACAAAGGGATTTTATTGCCAATTCAATGCATGTCGTTAATCCCAAATATAAATACTCTAACTTAGAAAAACGGCGACGTGCAAATCAGTCTTTTTATTTTAAAATTGAAGATCAGAATATACGAGTGTGTCAGAAATTTTTTATTGCTACATTAGGCATAACAACACGGTCCTTAAGAACTGTTGTAGAAAAGCAAAAATCTCAGAAAATAGGTGGCATTATTCAAGGAGATTTAAGAGGAAGACATAATAAGCATAGTACTGTTGATCCTCAAATTAAACAAAAAATTAAAGAACATATTCAGTCGATCCCTCGAGTTGAGAGTCATTATTGCCGAGCACAATCCCAGAAAGAATATATAGATGGAACTAAAACAATCTCTGATTTACACAGAGATTACATAGAATGGTGTAAAAGTCAAAATTTGACTTCAGCAGGATATCGCACGTATTATGATATTTTTACACAAGAATTCAATATTTCCTTTTTTTCCTAAAAAAGATCAGTGCGATCTGTGTCTACAGTTTAACAATGCATCTGAAGATGGGAAACTAATAATTCAAGAGAAATACGAAATGCATTTAAAGGAAAAGGATTTGTCTCGCAAAGAAAGAGATGCTGATAAATCAAGTGGCAAATTTGTAGTTTCCTATGACCTAGAAGCAACATTGCCATGCCCTATAGGAAACGCATCCTCTTTTTATTACATATCCAAATTAAATGTCTATAATTTGACATTTGTTACTTCTAATAAGGATGTTACCTGTTACATTTGGCATGAGGGCGAGGCCAAAAGAGGTGCTAACGAGATCGGTTCTTGCGTGTGGGATTATTTAAAAAAAAATAGATAAAATGGCTTTAATAGAAAATAAAACAATAGATGTCATATTTTATACAGACAATTGTTCAGGGCAAAACAAAAACCGCTTTTTGTTTGCACTTTATATGTTCGCAGTAAATAAACTGGAAAATATTAATACTATCACGCATAAATATCTTATAAAAGGGCACACACAAAATGACTCAGATACTGTTCATTCGGTCATCGAAAAGCAAATTGCAAGGTATAAAAAAGGAGCCCCTATTTATGTCCCAGACCAATATATAACATTAATAAGGCAGGCCAGAAAAAAAGGAAAGCCTTATGATATTAAAGAAATGTGTCACTCAGATTTTCAAGATCTAAAATTGTTGACAGCTCAAATGAATATTAAAGATACATATAAAAATGAAAAAGGAGAATGTGTAAAAATATCGGAAATAAAAATTTTTGAGGTCAGGAAATATGAAACTGGATACTTCTTTTATAAGAATTCTTACGAAGAACAAGATTTTTTAAAAGCAAACATTTTTGTTAGGCGATCGATACTCAATTTTAATCAGATTACTCTTACAAA
This sequence comes from Anoplophora glabripennis, assembly GCF_000390285.2. Taxonomy (NCBI): domain Eukaryota; kingdom Metazoa; phylum Arthropoda; class Insecta; order Coleoptera; family Cerambycidae; genus Anoplophora; species Anoplophora glabripennis. The sequence continues at coordinate 207,022 of NW_019426031.1, forward strand.
CGCTTATAAGCAGAAAATAGGAATACCAGAATCCAAAAAATTAGGCATACTGTCTCTGGCGGAAAAGGATGTTACCTCGATATTATTTAGATTTTTACAACAATTTGTAGTTTCTTATAACTAACTGTTGGTTAAGTTTTGTGTCCCTTGAGTTTATTGCTAAAACTAATAAATTGTGTTTTTTTCAAATATTTTTCATACCTTTTAACCCCAAAATATATTAATAAATTAAATCGTATTTTCCTGAAAGACCGTCACATTTTGCTTTTTTGACAATTTTTTTGAAAAACCTTTCGGGAAACATAAAATTATAGGTCCAAAAATGTCACTTGAGAGGCATTCTATTCTTTACAGAAAAAAAATACGTAAAATTAGTAACACACGATTAGCCACAACCAAATTTAGAGCTAAAAAATCTTTATTTAATTCTCCTGAAAATTTTGATTTTTTGAGTTATGACAGTCTTGTTGGAAACCAGCGATATACTCAAAGGATGAACTTGGAGAATTGCAAAAAGAAAAACTTGAAGAAACTATTCTGAAATTTCGTGTCCTATCAAAAACGGAATTGGGAAGAACAAATCGAATCGTGCATCACATAGATACTGGTAATGCAGAACCAATTAAGCAACGACAGCATTTAATGTCGCCTTATAGGCTTGAAGTCTTAAACCGTGAACTGGATAATATGTTGCAGCTTGGAGTGGTTCGTCCATCTTCTAGCCCCTGGTGTAGCCCAGTGCTATTGGTTGAGAAAGCTGATGGTAAACCTAGATTTTGCTTCGATGGTCGTAAGCTTAACGCTGTGACCAAGAAATGTGCCTACCCATTGCCAATGTTAGACCACATTTTAAGTAAGTTATCGGGAACCAAATATTTAAGTAGCATAGACTTAAAGTCAGCTTTCTGGCAAATACCTCTATCGCCAGAATCATGTGAAAAGACAGCATTTGCAGTACCAGGTCGAGGATTATTTGAATTTGTTGTCATGCCGTTTGGTTTGTGCGACGCTGCGCAGACTCAGCAAACATTAATGGATTCTGTTCTAGGACCAGAACTAGATACTTACGCATTCGTCTATCTTGACGATGTCATTATTGCAACTGCTTCTTTTGAAAAGCATCTCGAAATATTAAACGTAGTATTCGAACGTTTAAGAGCAGCTAATTTGACAATAAATATTGATAAATACACACCAGAGTGGCTGTCCACGAGTAGGCACGTTAGTGTGAGCTCCTGCTATTTTATAAAATTACATGAGATACTCTTACTCAAATTGTTGGTAACTTCTATTAGTGGTGTTTAAGACAGTGACTAGTACAAGAAATAACCTAAAATTACGAATAAATCACTAATTGGTGAATTAGTGCAGTTTGGAGTGAGTTTTCGGGATCCACCTCCTCAATAAAGTTGTGGCCATGGGCAGCAGGAAAGATAAAAATAAACAGGAATTATCTGTTGAAGAACTAATCAACAAGGTATGCTCCGAGATTTCTAATAAGATAGAAATGTCTTTCAATGCAAGATTTGATGATCTTCAGCAGAAGTTAAATAGCATTGAAAAGAAATTTCCTGATGTCATTAAACAAATAAACTCAAGTGAGAACTTACTATCAAATGTGGTATCTGAACTCGATGTTGTAGAGCAATTTCAGAAACGTAATGCTCTTCGAATCCATGGCTTACATAAAGAACCGAACGACGCATCCCTAACTGAGCATGTCTTACGGTTATTTGCAGATCATTTGCATGTCAAATGTTGTTATGAAGATTTAAATACCATTATTCGGATCAACCAGGCAAGTGTTGATGACAAGAGACCTGGTGCAGTTATTGTAAATTTTGTCACTAATATCAAGCGTAATGAGGTATACAATGCAAAGAAACATTTGAAAAACAAAAAGGTTGCGATATTTGAAGACCTGACAAAAAAACGTTACCAGTTATTACTTGCCACTAAAAAGAAGTTGGGTCCTAGGAAAGTTTGGTCTATGGCTGGAAAAATATATTGGTGGAATGAACAAGAAAACAAGAAGTGCATCATCAACAACACTGATGATCTGTCCCTATATTGATGTGGTAGACCTATTAATATTTACTAAGTTATTTATCTGTATACATCCTTTTCGGTGATAAGTTTTTCCGCCTCTAGAGAATTTATCGATTTATCAGTAAACATGTCTTTATTTTTATACTGTAAATACTGCTAAAATTTTGAAATATGAAATACGTGTTTGTTTATTTTGAAAGACTGAATTATATTATAANTAAAAAACATTGATCAATGAAAGATAAAGATATTTAAAACAAAATTTTAACAAATTTAAAAACAAAAGTTTCATTTAACCAATCAAATTTGAAAAGTAATATAAATAAAGAGATCTCAAATTCTAATTTTAGTATAAGTCTAGATTAAGAAAATTTGTATAACTGTATATCTGAACATTGTAGTAAATATAGCTGACACTTATCCGATTTATTTATTATTCCATGTGTGATATTTGAGGAAAATCTATATAGTGAGATAAACTAAATTTATGACAAAGAAATAAGGAGATTCTTGCTTGAATAAAATATTGAACCCGCCTCCTGCTCGAGAGAGTTGCTAACATAAAACAAAATAAAATATAAAAATAAAAAAAAACTTAAGCAAAATTTTAAATAAAATAAAGTGTAAAATAGAGGCCATTTAAGCATTAGCAGGTAAATATAAGACTTGTGAATTGTATTTACGTCTTTAACATATATACTACACTACACATAACATACTTTATTGACACACATATACAGGGGCTATTCAAAACGTACTCAAAACATTAATTTCCAAAATTGAACATTCATACATAAAATTTTAACTAACACATAAAACAACATTCAACACAACAATAACTACTCTTAACAGAAATGTTTCCAATTTTTTTTATTCTTTTGAATACTGCTTTGAAATCGAAAAAAAACTNAGTAAATATTCCAAATTACATTTTAGTTCGACAAGACAGACATGGCAGAGGTGGAGGAGTTGCATTTTATATTAAAAATAACTTCAAATATAAAATTGTAAAGGTACCTGAGAATAATTTTTTAGAAAGTTTATGGATTTCCATTAAGTTAGGTGGTAAAAATGTATGTCTGGGGACTTTATACCGACCTCCTGACATTGATATAGTAAGTAGTTTAACGGAATTAGAAAATATGTTATCCATGTTATTGCCCGAATATGATGAGGTAGTATTTGGAGGTGATTTAAATATAGACTTACTTAATGCTAATGGTCTGAATGCCGTACGTTTGGTTAGTTTATTCAATAGATATGGTATGTTTCAGTTATGTACTGAGGCTACAAGAATCACTAATAATTCTAGAACGCTACTGGATTTAATTGTATCTTCAAATTTGGATATAGTAAATGATACAGTCGCTTTAAATATGGAGGGTATATCTGACCATCATTTAGTTAAATGTACCATTAAGCTAAAAAAAGACAAAATTGTTCCTAAGATTGTTACTTACCGTGATTTTTCTCATTTTAATTACGATAACTTTTTAAGAGATTTATTTTCTGTTAACTGGGATTTTATATTTTCACTCGATAGTGTAGATGATATGATAAATTTTTGGAATGAAAATATCATTGACGTTTTTAATTTTCACGCACCTGAGAAAACGGCGAGAATTACTAAAGCCTCCGCTCCTTGGTTAACACCAAATCTAAAATTGATGATTAAACTTAAAAATGCTGCATATAAAAGATATAAATCTGCTCTTACTCAGGAATCGTTTAATGAATATAAAGAAATGCGTAATTTTGTTAATAATGCCATCAAGTCTGAAAAGAAGGCTTTTTTAACTTATAAATTTAAACAAGAAACAGACACCTTCTGGAGAACTTTAAAAAAATTAAATTTAACGAAGTGTAAAAACAATATAATTTTCCCATATGACTCAGAATCATTTAATGACTTTCTTGTTAATAACATTCCCCAAACAAATTTAAATCATGACCAATTTACTGATGCAGTTATAGATAATTATAATACAATTTTTACTGAAGATGGGTTTTCGTTTTCTGACATAACAACTGAGGAGGTAAATAAAGCAATAAGTACTATAAAAACTCAAGCTAAAGGCTCTGACAATATTAATCTAAGGCTTCTTAATATAGTTATGCCACATTTAATACCACATATTACATTTATCATTAATACATGTCTAAAGACAGGGACNTGCACTTCACTTCACAATAAACACGTCCGCTCAGTTCGGCCGCTCGCTCGAGAATGGGATAAAGAGGGATAATCCCCCTCGATCCCAAATCATTGAGGCCAATTTTTAGCCATGGAGTAATGGCGCACTTCCCGATCTAGTACTTTTATTTTACGTCCGCTGGCAACACTGGTGGTAACCACTAACTCGCCACTAACCTAAAAATCGAAGTAAATGTAAATATTGCAATTTGTATTTAAGATTTAAGATTTAAGAATTTACTAAATGAAAAGTTTCCCCCCCTTCACTATTTCGTGCGTACGGGACACTAGAACACTGTAATTGTAGTAAATATGTAAACGAGCAATCCAGTCCAACTAAAATACAAAAGAAAACAACTAATATTTTGAGTTTGAGGTTATAATATAAACATATTAATTGTATATCCATATTTGCTTGGCTATACTTATTTATACTCATTGTTTCTGATAAACATTGTTATACATGTATTGGTTTTAACGATGTTTATCTTAGCAGAAATGAAAAATGTTACCCGAATCCCACCTGAGTTATTTAATTTGAAACTAAATGATGCAATAGCTGGAGAATTAAATAAAAAGCTTGCCAATAAGGTCTGTATGTAGTGTTAAATCTGTGATTTAATGTTACATTTTTTTTCTTTTTAGGTAGTTTTAAATGTCGGACTGTGCATTGCTCTTTTCGATATTGTAAGTTTGCAAGAGTGTTTTATATTTCCTGGAGATGGAGCTTCACATACCCGAGTAACATTTCGATACATCGTCTTTAGACCTTTTATAGAAGAGGTACTGATAGGAAAAATTAGAAGTTGTAGTCAAGAAGGTGTTCATGTAACATTAGGATTTTTTGATGACATTTTAATCCCCCCAAGTGCATTACAACATCCTTCTAAATTTAATGAAACAGAGCAAGCTTGGGTATGGGAATATGATACTGGTGATGGTAGTAAACATGATTTGTTTATGGATGCTGGAGAATCTATAAGATTTAGAGTCACAGCAGAAGTGTTTAATGAGACTTGCCCAACTGGACCCGCAACTATGCAGGAAAACCAGGAAAATGTTGAAAATAAAGTACCATACAGTTTAACCGTAAGTAATTCTTGATATATCAATCCATTTCATAGGTTAAGGAGAATATTGTGAATATTTTTATTCTTGTATTGTCAAATTATAAGTATTTTTTGTTAATTTTTTAGCAAAATCTAAACTTGTTTGTTTCAGGGAAGTATAAATGAACCTGGCTTAGGACTGTTAAGTTGGTGGGATAACTGATAGTTAAATTTTTTAAAAGTTGCTTGTAAATTTTTATTTATATATACATTTTAATTAAAATTGTTTTCATATACCTACCTTTCAGTTATATATTTTTTAATTGCAAAACTAAAAGACTAACATGAAACCGATAAAAAAATATAGTGTCTAACATACTATTTAATATATAAATACCAAAACTAGTTGTGTTGCACAACTTATCACATATTTTTAGACAGAGCTGTATTTAAAGAGTGAAGAGCCAATATTTTCTTGCATTTGTGCAAATTTTCTGAAAAAATCGGTTAGGTTCATTTTTACAGTATATTTTAAGTAACACACTTTTAAAGCCTACTTGGTTTTGTAGTTTAACAATGCATCGAATAAGAACTACTTTTACAGCTCAAAGTAAAATATATCTTACACTGTAGTAATGTTTGCTGGTTTTATTCACAAAATATATACATTTACGTATAATGGACCAACTGGAAGGTAAATAATAACATTACTAAATGAAAACGAACAATAGGAAATGTATTGAGAGTGTTATTGCACAATTCTAGTATCAAATGTAACAAGTGGACAATAGGTGTTTGCTTATTCTATCACGAGGCAGCGTGGAAGATGTTCTCTCAAATAGTCAAACAGTTCTTTAGACGCCCCTGGACAATTTGTTAGTTCTAATTCTCTCATATGCCGAAGTTGGATCAGACTTGATAAGCCGCTAGACGTTAGCAAAGGACACCCTGTAAAAATAATTTATTAAGAACAATGTACCTAATATTGGAACAAAGAAAAAAAAAGGAAAAAGGGATTTTACACAATTCTGTACTTTTTCTCTACCACCAGTTCAAGATCAATTTTTATAAACAATTTTTTGATAAGGTCGTAATGTGTATCAGTATTTTGTTCATGAAACCAGTAGCAGAGAAAAAATACAAAATCTTGTTAAACAAACTTTATTTCCTATTACTTATAACATAGTTACCATACAAGTTGGTCACTTTAAAGGTATACACCATTAGTAGATTAGTAGATTACACTACTATACACATATACTACTATACTAATATACACATATACACCATTAGTAGATTAGTAGATTTAGATAGCGTTATTCGGATCAACCAGGCAAGTGTTGATGACAAGAGACCTGGTGCAGTTATTGTAAATTTTGTCACTAATATCAAGCGTAATGAGGTATACAATGCAAAGAAACATTTGAAAAACAAAAAGACAACAAGAAAACAAATATTTGAAGACCTGACAAAAAAACCTTACCAGTTATTACTTGCCGCTAAAAAGAAGTTGGGTCCTAGGAAAGTTTGGTCTATGGCTTGAAAAATATATTGGTGGAATGAACAAGAAAACAAGAAGTGCATCATCAACAACACTGATGATCTGTCCCTATATTGATGTGGTAGACCTATTAATATTTACTAAGTTTTTTCTCTGTATACATCCTTTTCGGTGATAAGTTTTTCCGCCTCTAGAGAATTTATCGATTTATCAGTAAACATGTCTTTATTTTTATACTGTAAGTACTGCTAAAATTTTGAAATATGAAATATGTGTTTGTTTATTTTGAAAGACTGAATTATATTATAAATGAACACTATTATTAGTATTCCCTTCTCGTTTCACAATATTTGGTAATATTGTCTCATCTGCTATCATTTATATACATTTTTTTTCTTTTTTTTTATGTTATGTGGTATGTGTTTTGCAAAATAGTCTAATTATATGCCTAAAAAATGTCTGGACAAACACAAAATTTCATCTTTATAGTAATTAACTAGATGTAATACTGTGCATACATAATACTTTTTAGCTAATACATTTTGTTTTCCTTCGTAGCAAATTTTATAATTTTTTTGTTTGTATATTTTTGCTTTTAAATTGGTACTTATCTAACCATTATATCAAATATTTTTCTCATATAACGGCTATTAATTTTAATTGTGAAAGCAGGTAGTTCACGTTATAATGCAGGGTGCAATGAAGGATAAAAACGAGGTGGAGGAGTTGCATTTTATATTAAAAATAACTTTTTTTTTTTTTTAAAAAAAAACACCACAGAAATGAGACAACCCCCAAATCCAAAAGCCAAAGGCTTGTGCGGAAGGGGGCTACACTTGAAAAAACGCGGACAAACACCCATTATCCATCGACATTGCCAGTGCCGACACTTCAAATATAAAATTGTAAAGGTACCTGAGAATATTTTTTTAGAAAGTTTATGGATTTCCATTAAGTTAGATGGTAAAAATGTATGTCTGGGGACTTTATACCGACCTCCTGACATTGATATAGTAGGTAGTTTAACGGAATTAGAAAATATGTTATCCATGTTATTGCCCGAATATGATGAGGTAGTATTTGGAGGTGATTTAAATATAGACTTACTTAATGCTAATGGTCTGAATGCCGTACGTTTGGTTAGTTTATTCAATAGATATGGTATGTTTCAGTTATGTACTGAGGCTACAAGAATCACTAATAATTCTAAAACGCTACTGGATTTAATTGTATCTTCAAATTTGGATATAGTAAATGATACAGTCGCTTTAAATATGGAGGGTATATCTGACCATCATTTAGTTAAATGTACCATTAAGCTAAAAAAAGACAAAATTGTTCCTAAGATTGTTACTTACCGTGATTTTTCTCATTTTAATTACGACAACTTTTTAAGAGATTTATTTTCTGTTAACTGGGATTTTATATTTTCACTCCATAGTGTAGATGATATGATAAATTATTGGAATGAAAATATTGACATTTTTAATTTTCATGCACCTGAGAAAACGGCGAGAATTACTAAAGCCTCTGCTCCTTGGTTAACACCAAATCTAAAATTGATGATTAAACTTAAAAATGCTGCGTATAAAAGATATAAATCTGCTCTTACTCAGGAATGTTTTAATGAATATAAAGAAATGCGTAATTTTGTTAATAATGCCATCAAGTCTGAAAAGAAGGCTTTTTTAACTTATAAATTTAAACAAGAACCAGACACCTTCTGGAGAACTTTAAAAAAATTAAATTTAACGAAGTGTAAAAACAATATAATTTTCCCATTTGACTCAGAATCATTTAATGACTTTCTTGTTAATAACATTCCCCAAACAAATTTAAATCATGATCAATTTACTGATGCAGTTATAGATAAGTACAATACAATTTTTACTGAAGATGGGTTTTCGTTTTCTGACGTAACAACTGAGGAGGTAAATAAAGCAATAAGTACTATAAAAACTCAAGCTAAAGGCTCTGACAATATTAATCTAAGGCTTCTTAATATAGTTATGCCACATTTAATACCACATATTACATTTATCATTAATACATGTCTAAAGACAGGGACATTTCCATCTGCTTGGAAAGATGCTAACGTATTACCTTTACCTAAAGTTGATAACCCTCAAGATATTACCCAATTTCGTCCAATAAGTATACTCCCAACTATATCTAAAGTTCTTGAAAAAGTTGTGTGCTGGCAGTTAAGTAGTTATTTATCAAAGAAAGAGGTATTGCCCATAA
>NW_019426031.1:216258-259449 GCF_000390285.2 Anoplophora glabripennis
AATTTTTTCAACAAACATTTTAAAAAGTTACAGTATCAAAATTATTTCTTATTTTAAGTAGAAAGACTATTAGAGCATTTAAAAGTGTCTTTAATGCTTGAGTGATTTTAATGCTTTTTATCAAATGTACTTATTTTCTCATGGTGACAAAAAAAATTATCTACGTGAAAATTATTTTACAAAATCAATTTCTGAGTGATCTGTGTAGGGTGAGATTTGTTATGTAATTTTAAATTTAGCGGCGGCAGAATACCTAAAACAAATATTGAGTAGGTAGGTATATAGTTGTAGAGCGTACAACTAGATGGCGCTTGCATCTTTTACCGGCTACAGGTAATTTAACTCACTGTATTACCGATAATTCCTAGAAAAGGAAAGCAATAGAAGTTGGAGAAAGTGTCAACAGTTAGCGTTGTTAATGACCACGAAATTTGTTCAAGTTTCCTATCTATAGTATCATTTATCTAGGATACCAACTTTCATTACTCTAATTTCAATAATAAAAGAGGCATAGAAGAAATAAGAAAAGTCAAGTTATCAGATTTCTCAGCTTATTTCAAGAAAGGTGCAATTTATCTCCGATTTCTTTTCAGAAGACAAAAAATGCATTCAGAAAATATGCAACTTTTTTGTAATTTAACTAACCCTGTAAATTTTCTATACAGGTATCTAGGAAAGTACTGCTCCGAAAAATTTTAAAATTTGGTAACATGGCAATGTCCCTGGGGCGAACACAACTAAAATATCTAGAACTCTAGCACTTCCGGTTATATTGAAAGACACTAACTTCGTTATTTTAAATGGGACACCCTATATATTATTGCATTTTCTGATTCTATGTGAAATTTGAGGGTCACTTTAAATATTAGGGTCACTAGGAGTTATAGATTTTGAGATATTAATTTTTAAAGAAAAAATTTGACTGATGCAAGAGTCCGCGGAGATGCTAGTAACTCTTTTCAGTAGTGTGATATCAAGAGGATTTTTGGTACCTGTAAAGGGCATGGGTAACGCTAAGTTCTGGTATACAAACAAATTAAAATATTTAATACTAGGTGTTTCATTTTTGCCGTTACATCTTGATAACTTCAAACAGCTATAACTGTTAATTTAAATAGAACACCTTGTATTTTTTTACTCTGTTGTATGCAGATTGAAATTTCCTTTCAAGCCATATAGGCATCGTTAGGGTTGCTGTTACTACTTTTAGAAATATTTGCAATTTCCTATTTTTTTAGACACTTTTTCTCGTATCAGACATGTTGTCAAATTGGCCATGTCCAAGGCCGTAGCCAGGGGGGGGGGGATCAAGGGGGATTGATCCCTTTCCGAAATGATGTAAAAAGAAAATATTTCTTTTAGTAAGATTAGAATTAGACATGTGGCGGATAAAATGGCTGGAAGAATCTGAACTAGATCGACCAACATGTGCTATTGAAGCTCTCGGAGAATGCAACCAGGCCTTGTTTCCAAACATTCACCAACTTTTAAAGATCTTGGCGACACTGCCTGTTTCCACATGTACCCCTGAGAGGACTTTCTCTTCTCTGAAACGCCTCAAAACTTATTTAAGAAACTCCACAGGCCAGGAAAGACTAAACGGTTTGGCGTTAATGTCAATCCACCGCAGAATTGACATCGACACCGAGGAGGTAATTGATTTGTTCGCTGCAAAGAAAGCTAGAAGACAAAATTTAATTTTGAGATGTTAATATTTCTGTAATGGTTTTCTAATAAATATTATATATATATGATAAGTAACACCATTTTATTGGCTACGGCCTTGGCCATAACCAGAAACACTCCAAAACAATTAAAATAACTTGACATTTGTCAAGTTAATTGTCAAATTATTGTTATGTCTGTAATAGTTTTTGCTGAAAATTTAAATAAAAATGCCTGGGGATCGTTTAAATTATACTTATGAGGATTATTTTAATTTGTTTGTTATTTATGGAAAAAAGCAATAGATTCTCTATATGTTCTTGAAATTACTTTGTCACATTTCCATAAATAACAAACAAATTAAAATAAACATCATTAGTTAATTTAAATGATCCCCAAGCATTTTTATTAAAATATTCAGCAGAAACTATTACAAACGTAACGATTATTTGACAACTAACTTGACAAATGTCAAGTTATTTTATTTGCTTTGGAGTGTTTCAGGTCATAGCCAATTTGACAACAGGTCTAATATGAGAAAAACTGTTCAAAAAATAGAAAATTGCAAATATCTCTAAAAGTAGTAACGGCAACCCTAACAATGCTTATATGGCTTGAAAGGAAATTTCAATCAGCATACGACAGAGTAAAAAAATACAGGGTGTTCCATAATTTAGTTAACACAGTTATAGCTGTTTGAAGTTATCAAAATGTAACAGCAAAAATGAAACACCTAATATTAAATGTTTTAATTTGTTGATATACTATAATTTAGTGTTACTCTTGTCCTTTGCAAGTACCAAAAATCCACTTGATATCACGCTCATCCTGAAAAGAGTTACTAGCATCTCCGCGAACTCTTGGATTTGTAAAATTTTTTCTTTAAATATTTATATCCCAAATTCTGTAACTCCTAGGTATAGGGAATATTTAATAAAGTGACCCTCAAATTTGACGTAGAATACCAAAATATAATAATATATAGGGTGTCCCATTTAAAATAACGAAGTTGGTGTCGCGTTCCGGTATAATCGGAAGTACTGGAAAGATCTAGAATTTTAAAATTTTTGGAGCAGTACTTTCCTAGATGTCGATCGACGCAGTTTCCGGTGGGACACCCTGTATAGTTCAGGAGATACCACAGAGTACCCAATATTGGGTACTCTGTGGAGATACTAACAGATAAGATACTAATGATGTACACCTTAAAAGTGACCCTGTATACTAAAGACAACCAATATCAAAAACAAAACTTGTACACAGTTTTCATATCTAGGTACTTAATTTCAAACATTGAATTTTAATTGTTTTTAGCACAGATGAAATTAAATAATGTATTTAAGCATACCATTGTACTCACAAGTTTAAAAATGCATTAAATTAAAATTTTAAACGAGTTATAATTTAATATGTAAAAGATCACAATATTTTTTTTTTGTATTCAAAGACTAACTGACTCATAGGGTCACTCCTATAGTTTATTTCAGAATTTCACATTAGTGACAATAATACAAAAATGGGACCAGTCATAAGCAAATCATTTTTGACGTGACCAGGTAGTTTGTTTGGAACAGTTATTTTATTTCCGTCATGGTAAAAATAAAAAATATTAAAATAAGTCGATCGAGATGACGTTAATAGTTATTTTTGTATCTAGTGCGCGAAATGCTACTTTGGTGATCGAGAATTGAATTTTTTAATGAGGCGAAGCCGAGTTAAAAAATTATTTGAGGCCACCAAAGTAGTTCGCGCACGAGATGCAAACAATATTTTTTCTACAAACGTCAAAATCTATCTCTTAAAAATATTATAAATAAGTAAAATGCCTAATTTATTATAGAAAATAGTGTTTTCACTGTTACTATGGAAACAAAGTGGCTGTTGTTGACAACAATAATAACGATTAATCTTAATATTGTAAATAATAACTAAAGTTATTGTAAAATTATATCATTATTTTAAAAGTATTTAATTGTTATTCATTTAAAAATAAATAATAATTTGGAGTTTTGCTTCATTTTTTCAAAGATTGAAATACAAAACTCTTATTAAGCACGGTGTCATGGTAACGTAAGAATCCGAAAAAAAGTGTCACTTCGCATATTGTTGTCAATGCGCAAACCTTGTCATTTTTTGACGTTTGTAGAAAAAACACATTATGTTTAGCCGGCTGTGATTGGTGCAATTTTTCACGAGATTCTATTCAACCGATCAACGATCGTATTATCTGAAGCATAGACGTATCTGTTTGTCATTGTTGATTGTAAACGAAATAATATTGGTGACGCCAAGATTTAGGGAATTTTCGTTACCAGTACCAGCCCTGCAATGGTATAAAATATAACGATTTGGAAGGGATATCTATTTTTCATTTATTAATCAAGTTTGAATTAAGATTTAAATACTTTTATGCCGTTTTAGTTAAAATAAATTTTTTATCTAAGAAAAATAAACAAGTTTTTTGCATACTTAAAACAAAAAGCATTGAAATAAGAAAATTTTTTACCTTGAAATAAATTTTAGTGAGCAGCATAAGATACCTACTTCAATTCAAATTCAATATTTGATGCATTGTTGCCAAACCTACTCTAAACCTATGTACATTGCACGACTGGTATTGGTAGCAAAAATTTCCCTAAATCTTAGCGTCACCAATATTAATTATTCGTTTACAACTAACAATGACAAACCGGTACGTTTACGCTCGAGAGAATGCGATCGCTGATTCGTTGAATAGAATCTCGTGAAGAATTACACCAAGTACAGCCGGCGGTGAAACAGAATGTTGTGTTTTAATGTAATATTGTTCTGTTATTTTAATTTTACCGAAATTTAATTGCCAGCATAAAGGAAATAAAATTACTGTTCCCAACAAATAAATTACTGGTCACGTGGCTTGTAATTATTTTGCGTATTGTATGAACTATATTTAAGTGTCATCGTTTTATTATATTTCATGGGTACCTATTTGTAGTATAAAGGAACAAACCTGCTAAAGATAAAATTTGTAAATTGCGCATTCCACATAAATGTTGCAGTCCAAAATCCCTTATTTGCGAACACCAACGTAAATATAAGGATGATAAAGATAACATTGTCGAGATATATCCAATTCCAATATCCGTTATATGTACACATCTGAAAAAAATAAAACAATGCTTTAGGTGGGATAAATTAAGAAAAAATAAACATTTTTGATATAAATCTGAAAAATATTTACATTTATTTTGTTAAACGCCCATATTTTTCATAATCGTTTGAATATACAGGGTGTCCCGGTACTTGATACAAAAAAATCGAGTACAAATAGATGAGATGAAAATAATATCAGTTCTTCATATAGGTAAATTTTTTTCATATGGGCTTTCGTTAACAAGTTACGAGTCTTCAAAGGTGAAAATTAAAAAGTTATTTTTATTTACAGTCTCTAAACTATTAACCATAGAAAATTGAATATAAATTTTTCTATGACTATTAACTTCAGCATGATGCTTTAGTGCTCGATAACACATGCTATCAGCTTATTTTTGGTGTTGTAAGTGAAACTTCATTTTGCCCAAAACGCCAGAGACGGACTATGCCCAATGGTTAACAACCCAGAATTTTTGCATATATGATAATCGTAATCTGCCTACATAAAAAATAAATTCCCTGAATTTGCCAACGATAATACCTTCTTGGATCAACTCGGTAAAATTAACAGTTTAGGAAATATTTGTGATTTTATGTCAAAATGCACATCGAGCAAATTTCACCATTTTTTTGTTTTTAATTTTTAATTGGATAGGTATAATTGCTATGTTAGAACCGTACATATTTTTAAAATAAGAGCCTAAAATATTTTGCTGTCTGCTAATGTAATTTTCACTAACAAAATTTGATAAACACACTTTACACATAACACAAAATAGAAAAAAAAAACAAGAATCAGTTAAAAAAAATAGTTTAAAAAAAACTATCAAAATCCATTTTCAATATGGACACCTTCCACCTCCACACACTTCCTATGTCTAGAATGTTATTTGTTTGTACACGAAAAAGCATTTCTGGGGTACCTATGTCTGATATTATCACAATGGAAATTAATTCTTTGTAGCAATTCATCCCTTGTCTGTATTGGGGTTGAGTACACTAAACTTTTCTGGTATCCCTACAGGAAGAAGTCAATCGGGTTTAAGTCTAGAGAACGTGGTGGCCATGAAATTGGGCCTCCTCTCCCAATTCATTTATTATTAAAGACAATGGATAAATAGTTTCGTACATCAATATTGAAATGGGGAGGAGCCCCATCGTGCATGAAATCAAATGTTTCTTCGGGTGTCTAATGGAACATCGTCTAATGGAACATCGTCTAATAGTAGCTGCAAATTATTTTGCAAAAACTCCAAATATCGGTATCCATTCAGACGTTTTTCAAAAACGTATGGACCTATTATTTACTATTCTTGCCCATACATTAATAGTAGGTAATAATTTAATAACATAGTAATATGTCCAATTAAAAATTAAAAACAAAAAATGGTGGAAGCGCCGCTCGATGTGCACTGTGACATAAAATCACAAATACTTCCTAAACTGTTAATTTTACCGAGTTGAACCAAGAGGGTATTATCGCTGGCAAATTCTTCAGGGAACTTATTTTTTATGTAGGCAGATTACGATCATCATATATGCAAAAATTCTGGGTTGTTAACCAATGGGTATAGCCCGTACCTGGCGTTCTGGGCATAATGAAGTTTCACTTACAACATCAAAAACAAGCTGTACGCATGTGTTATCGATCACCAAATTTTCATCATGCTGAAGTTAATAGTTAGAGACTGTAATTAAAAATAACTTTTTAATTTTCACCTTTGAGGGCCCGTAACTTGTTAACGAAGGCCTGTATGAAAAAAATTATATGAAGAACTGATATTAGTTTGACCTCATCTATTTGTACTCGACTTTTTTATATCAAGTACCGGGACATCCTGTATATATTTAATTTAGACATCAGATGCTGCTTTAACAAAAATAAATAAATTGTGAACATTAGGAAAACTATCAGATTTGTCCTACTTAATTTCGCGCGGCTTAAATGCTACGCCACTGTATGCAAAAAAAATTGACATGACGTAAGTTTGTGGACTCAAATATTAAAAGTATACACACTATATAGAAATTGTTGCAGTTAAAAAAAATCAATCAATTTTTTTTAATTTTTAGACTGCTGAATTTATTGTTACTTACCTGTCTAGTGTTAGTTCTTCTAATTGATTGAGGTCGCATGCTATACACTCCAAGGCAGCATCGGTGATTCTAGGACACCAGGAGAGATCCAAGGATCTTAGTTTCTGCAGATTTTCGGCTATAAGCTCTACTCCGTCATCCGTGATTTTACTACACCCTGATAAACTTAGCACTGTTAAATTCGGTAGCGAGTGAACTGCAAAAATAAACCTATTAATTACGTAAAATTGGAAAAGGTAGATAATAATTTAATTGAAAAAGAAATAAATAATGTTTTTAAAACATTTTAATAGGCTCTTTAAACAATTTGTGGGATAGTAAAATTAAAACTTAAATTCACACAACAACAGCTTATTTTTGTTCTATTAGTTTTGTACCAATAAAATGGATAAGAAAATTTGTTAGTGCATTCTTGTTTTGACACCTAATTATTGTCTATATCATATACAAAATGCAGTGGCGCAATATATCGATAATAACTAGTACTCCAGTCGAATTAGATCATAAAAACAGAAAAATCTGAAAAAATTGTTAGTAGACATTTTATTGCACTTTATGACGGTAGAATGATAATATCAAAAAAGTAACTCGAAAGAAGTGACGCTTAAAAATTGTTTCCTACGGTTGTAAGAACAATTGTACAACACAAAGCTGTAGCTGCAGAAAACACACGGCTTGAAAGGTATGATTTGCAAAAATTGCCATGGCCAATCGTGAGAATACGTAGAGAAACCTATAAACGAGAAACTGCAGATGATACCTACCGAAGAATTTACAGAAAGCATTTTTGAAGAGACAGATTTCTTACAAGACGAAGAAAATCGTGATAAATTAATTCCTGCCAAAAAAAGTAGAATTGAATAACAGTAAATCAAAAGTTTTTATAATAAGAATAACAGTTTTTATTTTAATAAATATAAATAATTATTTCTTTGTATTCTTTTACAGTCCCCTAGAAATTTTTAAAAGGTACATATTCTTGCAGAAGTAATTTTTTCGTCGAGCTACCCCACATTAAAAAAAAAGAAAGTTCTACGTTACATAGAAGCTGATATATTACAAATTTGACATTGTCCAGTTTTTTCCTGGTTGAAAGGAAGATCCTCCCACCACCACTCCCTGAAGGGCTACTGCCGCGTACCCTTACTTTGACGAGCTCTGGATTGATCAATTATGGGCAAATTCAATTAAAATTAACAATGCATAAAGTTTAAACCTTCATTTACAAAATGTTAAAATTTCAGGTCTTAATAATGTTTATAACAAATTGTTCTGTGATTTAAAAAAATTGCTAACTTTGGACCTATTGGTCGTAGACACTTTTTTTTCAATTTGTAGTTTTTTTACAAGCTTTCGAATGGCGTATATAACTTCCTTCAAAAGTTAAAAACGGCGGAGATATTTTATTTGTTTATTAGGGAAAAAAGTGCCTTTTATTTGGTAACATATACAACTAAATTTGAAAAAAAAAAAAAATTAAAATTTTAACTAGAGGATACTTGGTGTCCCTTCGAAGAAAATGGGCCCAAAAAGAATGTTTTAGTCATGACCCTACCCCGGAATAGTTATTTGAAAATGGGCCTTTTTTGCAAAAATGTGATAAATAAATGGAATTTTGCAAAAACTATTTGACCCATCGAGCCCATCTTTTGCACATCTCTTAAGGATATAAAACTCACATTTTGGGAAAGTTTCGTAAGATTTTATTAATTATTTAAAAAGTTATTAAAAAAAACACTTTTTCCGTTTAATTGTGCAATAATTTTTTTTATAAAGTAATTTTAACTTATAAAGTCTCTGGATCAAATCGTCTTGAACATTTTTTGCTAAGATTAATAGTTTTTTTACAAAAACGCGTAGAACGAAAAATGACGAATTTGTTGATAAAAAACAATGACGCTATACTTTTTCCATAACCCATTTGATGAGACGCCTCTTTTATTATCATTTCCAAGACTTTCCAACAATAAAATCACGCCCAGTAATTAATAAATTTCAAAATGTTTCCTTTGCTGGTCTATATTGGGAACAAAGAGGCGTAGATGATTTCTCTTTTTTTTAAAATAGGCATGAAGACAGATTTTGAAAAACTGTTCTATGATGTTCGGATGTATTTACTATGTCCAAAAAATATCTTATTTCTGTAGAAAATAAAAGATTTAGTAGAAAAATATTGACATTTTAATTTTATGTCTAAACTCACGGAAAACGGTCGCCGGTGTCATGGCGTCTACGTGACGTCACATCTATGTTTGTCAACAGTAAACATAAGGTGCTAATATTTTGTGTTGCAAGATTCATTAGTTAAATAAAAATACAAAGTTACCATAATAGTACATGCATTTTATTTACCTTCAAATTGTACTTTGATATAATAATGGATATACCTACATTATCTTTCCAAGAAGAGACTAAAACATTAAGAAAATCTGATACGTAGTTGTCATTAAATATAACATTAATTATTTCTACTTTTTTAATTTGAACTGTAGTTGCAATCAGCTACACCGAAATAGCCCTTTTGAAGCCCTATCAAATACATTTCTATTTGCTATCTGCACATAAAACTTCTGGGCCGGTTTTCCTTTTTCCACATAATTTTTAAAAGTCTTCATATTCGTGGTATATTTAATTTCAATAATACTGTCTTCACAGATTCTATCAGGCGATCCTGCTATCGTGGGATAGTTTTTGCAAAGCATTATACTACATTTTATTAATTTTTTCCCCAAACTGGTACTTCTCACTTCATCCTCCAACATTCTATCGCGTTTCATGGCCGATGCGTCTAATATTTTTCCTCCCATTATTAACATGATCAGAGTTGCATCATTGGTTTTTCTAAATTCAAACGCTCGTGAGGCTGTCACTCTGCCATATCTTAACTCATGCCAAAAACAGCTTTGATGCTGGTCTCGTCTCTGCTTCAACTTTCCTGTCATCTTCATCAGTCAATACGAGTTTTTTTCAAAAATGTGTCGCAGGATTGTTTATATCTCAACACCAATTTATGCATGGATACACTTTTGATCACAAACATAGTCTTTTTGATATTTTATTAATTCACAGCTTCATTTTCTTTCCATATTTTAAAAACTTTTCAAGTACCTAACGTTTCCAGGTTATGGTTTTGGTAACACAAAACTAAGCAAGTGAAAGTTGGGAAACACAAAATATTTAAACGAAGATAAATACTGCGGATATTGTCGAAGTACAAATGACACAAAATGACATTTACATAGATGTGACGTAATTCGCTCTGATTGATGTTCAACCTATCATGGCGGTTTGCTGCATTTTGTAGTTTTATTTTATCAAAAATATTATCAGTCTCGCTTATAATATAGAAATAACGTTTTTTATAATCCATGAACAATGTTTCATTAGATAAATACATAATTTTAGTGATTCTTGGTTACTGTCATCATGCCTATTACCGTAAAAACAATTTCTATTTGATGCAAAAAGAGCGAATTCCCCATTGGCTTTTGCCGGACCCTGGGACAATTTGTTTATAACGCCGTTTTGCACGTCCTACGTTGTTAGTTGTAAAGGGCAACTTAATTTAAACTTTTTGAAATTTTTCTTTTTCGATACGTTTCTTTGGATCAATTAAAAACTATATCTACGATATTAACATCTAAAAGTAAAGGCCCCCACAGACACACGTTATTTTTGGCAGTTTTACCCGTACAGTTTAAACACGAACAACGGTAACAGCCACACACTAGACGTGTTTTTTGTTCAGTTTTTTTTTAAATCGTGGTGTCATTAACATCAACCGTTCTGTGATGGAATATTCGACAACACTGGCAGTAGCGGCGGCAATTGCTATAAAATTTAAATCTAAAAACAAAAAAAAAACGTTCAAAATGGGTTAAAGAATGGTTACTTAAAAGAAAACAATTTTCACACGTTAATCTTTTGCATGAATTACGACTAGAGCCGGGAGATTGGTTTAATTATTTGCGAAAGGACGAAGAAACTTATTTAGAGCTGCTTACTTTAGTAACACCATTAATTCAAAAACAAGATACCTTAATGAGGCAAAGTATTACACCGCATGAGCGTCGTACCGCTTCACTTAGATTTCTTGCTACTGGCAGAAGTTACGAAGACCTAAAAAAAAAACCTAAAGTGAAGTCGCAAAATACAAAAAATGCACTGCAAAAGACTAGCACTTCACTGAAAAAAAAGGTCCTTTTTAACCGCGTCGTCACACACACGTACCGACTTGAACGAACATGTTCAAAACGGACGGTTTTAATCAAGCTGGGACAGATATTCTTAAACGCGGGGAAGAACGACGGTTTTTAGCCACACACCGGCAGTTTTACCCGTACAGATAAAACTGTACGGGTAAAACTGCCAAAAAGAACGTGTGTCTGTGGGGGCCTTAACGTTTAGTAATTAAACAATTAGTTGCAAAAAACAAACGAAATTAATTAACAGATACTTGGAACGATAATTTCACGGTCAATCGAATCGGCCTTTGGCACATATGTTGTTCTTTGGATTGACCGTCTTTTCCATAAATATTATCAAAATCCATCGCTTTTTGCAATAATACTGCGCAATTTTCGATAACTGAATTTTTCGTGTTCGACTTTTATTTTACAGTTAACAAATAGGTGAAAAGATAGAAAAAGACTTGAGGTGAAAAAACGCGTAACTTTACTACTTATTTACAATTTGCCAACTTAGCGCCACTTCTTTCGTGTTATTTTTTTTTATATTATCATTCTACATACCCTTCCCCGTCATAAAGTGCAATAAAAGGTATACTAATAATTTTTTCACGTTGAAACACTAATTCGACTGGAGTATAGCCAAACCTTACCTTTAACGAGTTCTAAAGGTGACCTTCGTTACACCTAATGATACTACCGGCTGTGACACCTCATAAATCGATCTGTATGAATTATAGCCTTAGTTCCTAACATTAGTTTGTTCATTATACGCGTTCAATTCCTCTGACTCTAATTTACAAATTCATAGTTCACGAATTTTGCAAGCAAGGCGTATTGTTGCAAATATAAGTTTCAAAATAAATTTAATCAGACTGAAAAGTCAAATATTCAATTTAAACTACATTATACAATTAAATTGCTTATACAGGGTGTTCCAATTAAAACTTGCCACCTGGAAAATATCGGAATTAAAAAAAAAAAACAAAAAAAAAACTGAGTCGCGTCGATTTTCTTTTCAAGTGATGACGTAAGTTTTGGTGTCTTGAAAGCTACCTCTTAGTAGGGGCTCTTAGTACCTGCAGGGACGTAAATTACTCTTTTTACAGTGCCACCTCATTTTAAAACTTTTTCAATTCTGCTTACAACGACATACGACTTTTTAAATTTTGGTTTGGATATGACAATAAAATCATCATTTAAAGAATAAGGCAAAATATCAATGAGTGAAAGAATGTTATTTTATTAAGTGTTCAAATTGGTTTGCCTCCGCTTCCATATAATAATAATAGGTATCTTTGCTCAATCGCAGCTGCCTAAAAATTGACAGGTATGTTACCAACAGTGTTACTAATACACACAGAAATAATCAACTCTATAGACAAGGTACAACACGCACAATTTGAAAATTGCCGTTACTTTTTGCATGATCAAACCGCATATAAAAGAAATCTACCTACTAGGTATTTCTAAACGAAAGTTAATCAAGGCAGCGAACTGAATAAATAAAATTTACTCTACGTTACCTTAATTTGCTTTTTATTCTTTAAAAACGATACAAATCAGATGTAATATTTGAGGTGAAAAATTTAATAATAAATCTGTATATGCGTGAAAGAATATAACTTTACGAGCAGTTAATATGATTATTTCGAAAAAATATTGAGGTTTTTCATTATAAAAAGGTTTGTAAATGTGATAATATATAAAACATAAATTCAGACTATTTAACGACAAACAATAGTTTTTATTTCACCGTTTCTGGTATTTAACAAATAACATTGGCGCATTCGCCAAAATGTAAGATGGATTGTTTGTTATACGTAAGGAGACTCGACAGAGATGGCATATATTATCTTTAAATCGCATAATTTGATAACTATTATCTCTATGCTCAAAATTTGTTGATAACATAATGGAAATTACCTATATACTTCACAGTATTAAGATGTTATGTCACATTTAGTAAATACCTATTTATGTATGGACGGCAAATGTTGATTAAAAAGTAATATTAGTAGTATTTTTAAATTTCTATTTGCGTCAAAAAAAAGCAGACACCGAGACATAAAAAATATCACGCCTGTGAGGAATATTTGAAATAATAATTATTATATTATCCATTAAGTTCATTTAATTAAAATGAATTAAATTTTATAACCTCCAATCAAATAAGAATATTCTTTGGTATATTCAACCAAGTTTGATTTCTGTTTTGACCTACATTTTTCGAATATTTTTTTTATATTAAAGATTATATAATATACTTGTTTATGATTGGCAAATATATGAGTTTACGGTACATAGACAATAGTAAATGCGATATTAAGTTAAAAACGCATTTGATATTCAATTTCTGATATGCCGTTTCAGCGGAGTTATATAGTTCAGAAACAAATAAAAAATAGGTACCTAACTCAAAAAAAAAAATTACACTTTAGAAAAATCAAAAATGTTCACAAATAAAAAAGTTATACACATAAAAAAACTACTAAAAATAACAAAAACGCAGCATCTTTAAAACAAATCAAAATAACCTACCTAGTTGCAATTTTTGCTGTCCAATGTTTCTCGAAAATAGATCTTTAGGAATCTTTATACATATTGTCTGTACAGGGCGGTCCGAATTTTATGCACAAAACTTCGAGGGCAGATACCTAGACCTCTTTAAAATAATATGTATTTGCCTTTTAAAGAACAATTTGTATCAAAATAATAATAAACATATATTTACCAAGCAACAGCAACTAAACAAGAAACAAAATTAACGTTACGTATTTACAACAATTGTTCAAAATGCGAACCATCCACATCGATATATTTCTGACATCTTCTATTAATGGAACTAATTGAAGCTAATTTCATGTGGTGGTTTTCTTTTAATTCATTGCACCCGTCTTCTATTGGTTGCTGTACTCGTATCTGTTGGAGTAGATTAAACTTTACTTTTCAGATAACCCCTAACATTGAAGTCCAGCGGGTTTAGATATGACAATTTGGCTGGCCAAGACCATAAACATATTAAATTTTAATTTTTTTGCTGAAATACTTTGGACGAGTTCCGAAATAAAAATGAAAAACAACTGTCCACTGTCTATAATTGAGGCTCTTTAAGCAAGTACGTGACTAATCTAAAATTCAAATTACGCGATTTACAATTTAATACACTGAAATATGTATGAGAAAGTTGTAGAAAAAGATGATGTGACTGTATTTATGAAAGTTGAAGGAACTTAGGTATTAGATACTATTAGGCTATTAGGGTGATTTGGCTATAGGTACTTGTTCAACAACAAAGGTAGTTCAATATTATGTACAATATTTAGTTCTTTCTTAATGAGAATTGGAAATCAAATCTCTCTTTTGACAATTAGGTTTTAAGAGAAAAATATGATTAAATAATTTTATCACAGGTTTCAAGTACCCAGTAAATAAAGAAAAAAATTAAAACTATACCGTTGATAAATACCGTATAATGAATTATTATTTTAGTCCAGTCACTGAAGGCGAAAATAAAGTAAAAGCTCCCAATTTTTTCGGATAGCATGGATTTTCCTGAAAATTTGCATACAAGCTCATCTGCCCCCCCCCACTTCAAAAGTTATATTGTCCATATGTGTGCTTTTTTCTATTTGGGGGTGAAAACTACCCTTGTACGAAAAAAATGCGAGACTCGCAGATTTACGTATTTTAAATGTTCAAATATGTTGGATAAAGGTCCTTTCATGTTTTTTAATAGAATTTATGAAATTTAATTACTTTTCAACCCTTAAAAATCCATAAAAACTAACCTTCCATGGCCAAAAAAATAGAAAAAAAAGTTTTTAACAGTTTGAAATATTCTTTTGGTGCATTCACAATGTATTGCATTTCTTTTGTTATTCATTAGAAAGCTTACGACTCATTACAAAGTTGCAACTCTTAAAAACAATCCCTTACAATAAAATAAAATATTATTGAAAGTTTGAGATGTTTTAATTGTATGAATATGTTGAATTATAAATTTTTTATTGGTTTTCAATGATCTATGATATATTGCAACTTTTCAGCCACCCAAAAAACCTTTATAAAAAACCCTACCTCTTATAGAAAAATTTACTAAAAATTATATCTGAGTATGATATAACTAATTTTTTTTTAATTTTATTGAATTTATTCTTAATATTTTTTTATTAAAAATATCAAATAAAAAAAATTATATACATTATAAATGGATACGTGTGTGTATGTATATTATTAAAATACTTACTCAAATCAGTTCACAAGTGCTCCAAAATACACAAAGATGATGGTAATTTATCCGCACCGATAATTTTACCGAATAAATGCGGTTAATTTTTTGCCACAACTTTTGTAATTTTAAAGTTGTAAATTTATCCAAATAACCGTTTTGTATGGAATTTAAAGCACTTTAAGTACTGTGATTTGCAGTTTTTTGGAGCCCTTCGTTTTTTAGATTTGTAAGCTAAAAGGGCTCAGGAAAGGCAGTCTTGAAGCTTAGTTTTGAGCTTCTAACGGTCATAACTCAGTCAAATTTTGTTCTACAAAAATTTAAAAAAGTAAATTGTTCAGTAAGAAAAAACCTACAAATTCTTATTCTATCACTTTTTTATAACTTTGTTAGTTTTTGATATATTTTGAAAAAAGGCGATTTTATAAAAAATTGAAAGATTTTATTTAAAAGTAAATGCATTTTTTTTAAGTTAGGCTTCTAAAATCGTTCAAATTCCCAGAATCTACTGTTAATACATAAATAAAGTAAATTGCAGAATGAATACGTTTATTTTTTTTCCGTCAAGTCATTAATTTTAACACCGATTTTTTTTCTCAAAAATCAAGACAATCATTTTATTTTGATTGTAACATCATAAGTTTTCATGCTAACGGCTTCTATCACCACTCAATTTAAAGGTCTTTTCAAGAACTTTAATAGGTGTTATATAAGTTATCCTCGAAAAACCTTTAATTTTTCCGCTACGGGACGTTGAACATTTCGATTATCTATCTAGCTATCTTCGAAATTGACTTCAACTAGGTGCAAATAACTCAAAAAGTAGTAACTATGCAGAAAATTTTTATAGAACATTTTTTGTTTAGAATTCGCCCCTCTATCGAATCGTGAGGTTATTTTTAATAAAAAAAGTTCCACCCTCCAGAAGGGGTGGCATCCACCGCTAGGGTAAAAGCACACATCGGCACTATATAACTTTTGTTTCTTGAGCTATTCCCTAGCTACAGTTCAAATTTCACGTCAATCCATTACATCCGAAAAAANTAAAAAATTGAAAGATTTTATTTAAAAGTAAATGCATTTTTTTTTAAGTCAGGCAGAATCTACTGTTAATACATAAATAAAGTAAATTGCAGAAGGAATACGTTTATTTTTTTTCCGTCAAGTCATTAATTTTAACACCGATTTTTTTTCTCAAAAATCAAGACAATCATTTTATTTTGATTGTAACTTCATAAGTTTTCATGCTAACGACTTCTATCACCACTCAATTTAAAGGTCTTTTCAAGAACTTTAATAGGTGTTATATAAGTTTTCCTAGAAAAACCTTTAATTTTTCCGCTACAGGACGTTGAACATTTCGATTATCTATCTAGCTATCTTCGAAATTGACTTCAACTTCTGGGAGTCATAATTCGGGTTCTGTACCATCTACAAAAAAAAGCAATCTCTTTGCTATTTAATTACTTTCATTTTGGCTTATGATCATTTTTTTAATAAAACTTGTATGCATTTTTTGGGCTAAAAACGAACATGTTTAGGTGCAAATAACTCAAAAAGTAGTAACTGTGCAGAAAATTTTTATAGAACATTTTTTGTTTAGAATTCGCCCCTCTATCGAATCGTGAGGTTATTTTTAATAAAAAAAATTTCCACCCTCCAGAAGGGGTGGCATCCACCCCTAGGGTAAAAGCACACATCGGCACTATATAACTTTTGTTTCTTGAGCTATTGCCTAGCTACAGTTCAAATTTCACGTCAATCCATTACATCCGAAAAAATTGGTAGCCAAAATGCTTCAATGGCTGGACTATTTTTTACGTATTTTTACGTAACCTCTTTATCAAAAGTTCTGCTAGAAAAAAATAATAAAAGATATTTTCTCTCAAAATATTTGCACAGAGTATTAAGTTTGTGAATTTTTATTGATGATACACATTTTTCAGGTTTATTTTAGATAATTATTAGAGCCGCGTGACCACCAAAGTTAGGCAACCAACATTACAAGACTGATACTTAAAGCTAAAAATCCCTAAATTTTAGTGTCACCAATATTAATGCTTCGTTAACAATGAACCATGTCCACTTGTTATTGGACACTATTCTATGCTTAGTGGTATATGTGTTTTACAAAATACAAAATTATCTATGTTAGCGGTATTTAAAATATTCCCCTAATCGTCACTACCACCCAACTTGGGCCTCCCAAATTAGTATCAGTCATCCATCGGCAAAGGGTATTCCTGCCAATGCCTTGCGACAGCAAATTCCGCAGGCCAGGGAGAGCAGAGCAGAGGAGAGGGAAGAGTACAGCGAAGTAGTATAATATCACGTATCATAGAGTGTAGTCGACGCACAATAAAGTGAAGATTGCTTTCTTAGTTTTTGTTTTCTTCGGGGTAGTTACCCCTAATTATTAACCACTTGTTTACATCTATTAAAATATATTGTTCATCATTTCTTCACACGTGCGGTGTTCTGAATCCGTCTCTGGTCATGTACGATTTACTCACGGACCTAGATAATTGTTATCAAAAAAATCTACGAGGCGCTTAAATATATGTACATACATTTTAAAAAGTTGCTCAACCACCCACCTATATTTACAACGCCGTGATTAGTGATCTCCCAGCAGGAGTGCAGCCTGAGCACGTTGAGGGAGTTGCTCTGTTTTGGCGAGAAGTATCCTAGGGCCGCGTCTGTGACGTGGTAGGCCTGTAGGGAGAATTCGTAAAGCGCGGGCAGCAGCTGGGCCACCGCTCCCACCGCCTCGTCGGCGACGTTTATGCAGTCGGTGAGCGTCAACGACACTATCCGGGGGTTCAGACATGCCCACAGGCCCGCCTCTGTGATTTCGTTACAGCCCGCTAGCTCCAGCTCGTACAGCGCCTGGAAAAGTTAATAGAGAAAAAGTTAATTATCTGCACAATATGACACAGACAAAGTACTGTGGTATTGAATTATATTTTAATCAATTTTTCATCCAACCATTAACTCTCTAGGTGCTGGAAAACTCGACAATTCCTGTTTGGAGTAGCACAAAAAGGCTAGTTATAATAACACAGCCACACAAAAAAAGAAAATTTGTCTGTACTTTTCATGCGACATATGTTATCCGTAGTATCTTTGCCTCCTGAATCCGGTGTCAGATTTGAGCTATCACATCACAGGGATTTCCTAACCTCAAAAAACAGTTAAAAATAGCAAAAATTCCTGAAAAAGTGCTAGGAAAAATACAAACCTTTTTTTTTCAATATTCAAATGTTCATTTATATAGTTAAGACCCCGCCCAACGTGAATCCGCGGTTAATGGTTCTTTTTTCTAACCTCAAAAAAACGGGTCAATTAAGGGCAGATTTCACGAATTTTCAAACAATCACAGATTCGCTCCATATTTGGTATACGAGGGTCTTCGGGGTCGCTAACTATGGATCCGAGGTCAATTTTGCAAAATTCAAGATGGCGGATCCAAAATGGCCGACCAAATTTTCAAATAATAACAGAATCGCAACAAATTTGGTATACGGGGGTTTTCGGGGTCGCTGATTACGTATTCGAGGTCAGAATTGCGAAATTCATTTTTCAATATTTTTCTTTATAACCTGAGTATTCAATCATGTATTAATCTACTTTTTTTCGGCTAGGATCTTGTTCTTTTTTCTGTAAAAAAGATCTAAGTTGAATCTTGTAAATCTGATCTCAGACTCGTGATCAGTGACCTCGAAAACTCCCGTATACCAAATTTGGCGTAAATGTGTTATTTTTTGAAAATTTGGTCGGCCGCCATCTTGAATTTTGCTAAATTGGCCTCGGATTCGTTATCAGCGACCACGAAAACCCCCTTTTGGCGCTAATTTGTAATTTTTTGAAAATTCGTGATATCTTACCTTAATTGACCCGTTTTTTGAGATTAGAAAAAGAACCATCAATTCTGACCGCTAATTCACGTTCAGCGGGGTGTTAATTATATAAATGAACATTTCAATATAGAACAAAATTTTTCTCTATTTTTCCTAGCACTTTTTTGTGAATTTTTGCTATTTTTGACCTGTTTTTTGAGGTTAGGAAATTACTTTTATGTGATAGCTCAATTTTGACACCGGATTCGTGATCTGGAGGCAAAAATACTACGGATAACATATGTCGCATGAAAAGTACAGACTACTTTTTTTTGTGTGGCTCTGTAATATAAGTAAATATCTTTTTTAACTGCAAATAAGTGACTTTTTAGACAGTAATAAGTGATTTTTTTGTCATAATTATGTACACTTAGTATCTACTATCAACTTTGTCTTTACAAGTGAAAAGCAAGATATCTATAATTGGGTAGTTTCACTTATTATATTTGTGTATGTATTTAATATAGGTATAGTATACAAGGTGTTTCAATTAAAACTTCCCACTTGGAATTCGGAATTTAAAAAAAAAACTTGAGATTATGTCGATTTTCTTTACAAGGGAGACACCTGATGGCGTATGTTTTGGTGTGTTGGAAGCGACCCCTTAAGCAGGGGCGTAATACCTTTAAACTTTAAATGGCACCCTACGTTGAGTGAAACCTCATTCTAAAGCTTTTTAAATTCTGCTCACGACGACATACCTACGACTTTTTAAATTTTGGTTTGGATATGACAATAAAATCATCACTTAAACAATAAGAAAAATATCAATGAATGATCAAATGTTCAAATTGGTTTCCGCCCGCTTCCATAAAATCTTTGTTACACTTCCGAACGAATATTTCGAAGCATTTCGGGCGTTATCAGACGACATTCTTCAACAATTCGCCGACGAAGCTCCTCAAGTGAGTTCGGTCGAGATGAATAAATTTTCGACTTTAAGTGACTCCATAGAAAAAAGTCTAAATCACACATCCTCTTCTGCCAAAGCGTTGTCATTTTCCAATACTTCCACAATCATCGGGTAGATACGTATACTCGTTTCCAGTAGATTCAGAAATATGTTTAATGTTTACATCTAGATTTCCCCGTAGGAATAATGGCCCTATGAGATAATCTTCCAGTACGGCCGCCCAAACATTCAGTTTCCTCGATTGCTGGGTATGAGTTTCTTGAAAAATGCGTGGATTTTCATCGCTCCAATAGCGGCAGTTATGGCGGTTGACTCGACCATCCAGTTGAAATGTACATTCATCGGAAAAATAGATTGAGTACAAAAAATTTTGATTCCTTCGAGCACGATTACTCATTTCTTCACAAAACTGCAAGTGGCGATCAATCTTCATTAATTTAACGAAAAAGAAAGATCAAAATAAATTTTTTCATCGAAAAATTGTCGAAGAATGTCGTCAGATAACGCCCGAAATGCTGCGAAATGTTCGTTCGGAAGTGGGGCAAAGATTTTATTATTCTATGGAAACGGAGGGAAACCAATTTGAACATTTAATAAAATAACATTCTTTCATTCATTGATATTTTGTCTTATTCTTTAAGTGATGATTTTATTGTCATATCCAAACGAAAATTTAAAAAGTCGTATGTCGTCGTGAGCAGAATTGAAAAAGTTTTAAAATGAGGTGTCACTCAAAATAGGGTTCCATTTAAAGTTTAAGGGTATTTTACCCCCTGCCTAAGGGGTAGCTTCCAAGACGCCAAAACTTATGGCACCATGTGTCCCTCTTGAAGAGAAAATCGAAGTGTCTCAGGTTTTTTTATTCTTTTTTTAACTACGATATTTTCCAGTTGGGAAGTTTTAATAAGAACACCCTGTATATTAATCCTCTAATCTTTTACGTAACAATTTTATCATTCACATAATGTGTATGCAACACTCAGACAAAGCGTTGTTGGTTTTGGCCTTCCAGCCGAACATATTGCTATACGGTGAGTGATGTAGTGTGGCGGAAATTCCCATAACCTCAGTGCGTCGTCGGTCACTGCAATTAAATCTTTCAAAAAGCACAATGCAGCGGATTTTAACAAAATATCTGCAACTGCATCCATTCAAAATTTAGCTATCAATTTGTCACAAAATGGCCGTGCAGCTCGCACGTCTGCGTATCAGCTATGATTACTATGCGCTAAAAAAGACATCAACCTAACTACTGTTATAAAATTGTTACTTCGATCCTGATGGCCATAGATAAATTATGTTCAGCCGTTAATAGCTGGTCCTCAACTAGCCAATTACCTAGTGCAATAAGTTATCTAGTTACCTTTAGTGGAAGAAATGTTAAAAAATATACCTATTCACCATAAGAAAGTGCCCTCTTGATTTAATATCATCATCATCGATCAAGTAAAATCATATTTAAGCTTGGCATATGATATTGTACTTGATATTAATAAAGAAAAATTGTTATAAACAGGGGCGGATTCAGGGATCGACATTGGGAGGGGAGGGGGGAATTTTGATGTCTAGACAAAAATAAACTGAGAGACGTTTTTAAGTAGAAAATATTTAATCTTCATTAATTAATCTTAATTCTTAATCTTCATTCTGTTTGATCTTTGATTTAGTCGCTTCAATAAGCAATTCTAGACGGTTTTATAATATGGTAAGGTATGGAGTTCTTGGGGTTTATTTTTATGGTTGGTTCTTTGTTGTTTTATTTGTTTTCGGACCATTTGGATCCCCACTTGAATCCGCGCCTGGTTTTAATATAGCAAAACTTTCTTATACAATTATGACGAAATATTAAACAGAAAAAATAACTGAGATTGTAAGTCCATTAAAGTTACATATTCCAAAAAAGTGTTTTATGAGTAGAATCTTTCCCTAATTTTTTAACTCATACCTAATTTCTAAACACCCTGTATAAATTATGATTAATCATTAATCTCTCCACTGTGTTTAATATTGTTACATAGGAGTTTTTATAGATTTCTGAAAATGAATAAAAAAAAGTTACATATTTTGTAGTGATATGCCTATGATATACCACATACCACTCTAGCACAGGAGATAAAACAACCAGAATTATAAGTTGGCGTGGTGGGGGTATTCGCGCAGATCGGTGCACGCACCCCCCACTTTTGGTATGGGAACAAAGTGGCGTAGTTACAAAAGCATTTTAGCCATTTTATGAACCTGTTTGTCGTTTGTTATCCCGCGCGTTGAGCATTGGCGTCGTTTTACGTGATTTATTGTGTTGTGTAAATAAATGATTGTTCGAGTGTATTATTCTATAAGGTACTGTAAAATTAAGGACAAATTAAGTATTAGAAAATAAAAGACAATATAAAAACTATGAATTGTGGTGTTGAAAGGAAATATGGCGTTTCCTGATTTTGATTTACTTTTTTAAATGTTAGTTTACAACAATCTAAAACTCAAAATAAATTTAGTTTTTTTTTAATTAATAATATGTTTTACAATTTAACTGTTTAATGTGATTCGTAAGAAATTAAAATTATAGTCTTAAATGCAAATACTGTTGGTAGCTAAATGTCTTCAACCCATTCAATGGTAAAGTCCTCTTTCAATTTAATATTTTGTTATGCCGCTTTATGTGAGCAAAAAAAATGCAACTTAATTTTTCTCGAAAATGGTAAGTACATGCTACCGAATTTCGACAAATATACCTTTTTTTGTAGTATGCTTTAGAGTTTACAGAACCGTTTAAAAATGTAATAAATTTTGATTTTTAACATATTTTTTTTATTGTACCCCTTTTCAAAAAGAAACCGTTTGCACATTATTCTTAACGCACAGTTGATGTTTACTCGTGTACAAATTTTTACATTTTTATCTTTAGCCTATTTAAAGATAATTAACCAAAAACCATTTGGAAAGTAACAACTTCAACACACTGTATCTCGAAAACAGGGCGTGTAAGAAAAAAACGTTACATGAACTACCCCCATTATTTTACCAAGAGGAACTTACACACAAGTTTTTTTGAAACATGAACGGGACACCCTGTATATTTATGTACTGATAGATATATTTGTATATTATACAAATGTTTGTTTACGCAATTCTTTTCATTTTTCATTTTTTGCCTTGTACTTATAAATTTATGTTAATAAATATTGAATATGTAATTATTCAGTAGTTTGATATTAACTATATAAATATTTTTAACATTGAATAATTTCATTAATAGACTGGATTAACTTAAAATTAAAATAAATCTAAAATTCGCCTTTAAAAGACTTTTTCACGTAAATAACCAAGTCTTTTGCATGATTAACCTCATTTTCTGCTGCACATAAATTCCTGGCTTTTTTGTTAGTACATCTCTGTTTAGCGCAATAAAATTTCACTGAATACAATCCTGACTTTGTATACCAAAAGTGGGGGATTTACGTCATTCAAGGTCCCTGAAAACAGACATCAGTGATCAAAGGTGCCGACAACGAGATATAATTCTGGTTGTTTTATCTTCTGTGACTCTAGTTTGAATTGATTGATAATAATTTATTATTGTTTGCGCTAAAGGCATAGGTATATACAGACAGTTATAAATTCGCTTCTCACTACAGGGATCTCGGAAACGGTAAGAGCTACGAAGTAGCTTAAATAGGGGCAAAGTTGCGTAATCAGGGAACCAACATTATGCCTCTCAAAAATCAAAGCTAACATGATTATTAGTTTTCAAAATATTTGAAAAAAAAACCGAAATTATCGAAATCCGTTTTTGTTTCATATCAACCTTGTTTGAAGTGATATTGAAAAAAGAAGAACACTTTATCATGGCAACTTTTTGCCCTCTATCGAATGACATAATCAATTTTTATATGTAATGTTTCGTCTCTCCAGGACCATCGTCAAATTCATTTTTTTAAATACGACCCTAGAAATTTTATTATAATTTTTTGCAAGCCTTTGTGACCCCCCAATACTGTACTACCTCTGCCCGAACCATATTCAGACGTTTTGTCTCGAAAAATGTATCTTCAAAGTTTTCGTTCCAAATTTATTTATTTGTTTTTAATTTCTATGTTTCTTGAATTATCGTACACTTTAAGTGTCGTTAAACCCTTTCAAACCCACCTAGTTATTTAAACTATTACCATCGCACGTTACAATAAGGTTTTTTTTTCAAATATTTCGAAAACTAACCATGTTACCGTTGATTTTTAGAGGCACATTGTTGTTCCCCTGATTATGCAACTTTGTCCTCATAAGCTACTTCGTATCTTTTATCGTTTCCAAGATCCCTGTAGTGAGAAGCCTTTAATACGTTCAGTTCTAAGAAAGTCCTTTCCTGCCTGAATTGCTGTTGTCACTGAAGGCACATTATTGCTCTTGAAATGTTTGCGGTTCACTTATACAGGGTGTAACTAAATAAGTGTAAAACATTTAAGGGGATGATTCCTCATCGAAAAAAAGATAGAATCTTTCATATAAAGAAACTTCATTGTAGCATCCCTTGTTAAGATACAGCCCCTTAAAGGAGGTACATAAAATTTGTTTAACAATTTTTTTCACAAGCACTAAACAAGTTACAATATTGAAATTAACCTGACATTTTCTACTACCAAAAAGACACTTAGCCAGTAATTTATTTGGTTTACCCCATGGTTGTAAGGGGTGGAAAACGCAACCCCTAAAATTTATTTCCAACGTAATTTTTTGTCTTATTATTTTTTTACCATTTAAAAATTTATTTCCGATAGCCTGTTTCATTCTAAAAAAAAATGTCTCTTGAATTTTTTGCCCAAATTAAACCAGTTCGCAGCAAAAAATTATTTTACGAACAAGATACATATCGCCATAAAACGAAAATACGAAACTAATTTATCTAGTAGGCCGCCATTAGCGATACTGACAATTAAATTGGAATCAAGCTGTCAGTTTGTAAATTTTTGAAATTGAAGTAATACTAATTGTGTATTGTTCTGTTCTTAATTTGTTACTTTAATAATTCACTTGTTATTAAAATGGCATACACAAATGAGGAAATGGCTGATATGCATTACGTTTACGGTCTGTCGCAGGGGAATGGGTTAGAAGCTTCTACAAGATATGCTGAAATGTATCCTCAACGGCAGCATCCTTCACATAGAATATTTGTCTGACTTCATCAACGATTACGTGAATATGGTTCATTCAACAAAAGAACGCAGGATTGTGGTCGCCATCGAGAAGTAAGAACACCACAGCTTGAGGCAGCAGTACTTAATTTGATAGAAGAACAACCTACTACCAGTACTAGAAAGATTGCTTTCCAGCTAAATGTTGATCATATGACGGTATTTCGAATTTTAAAGGAACATCTCTTATACCCTTACCATCTGCAACGAGTACAGGCACTGTTACCGCGAGACTTTCCGAACCGTCTTGAATTTTGCAATTGGATGCTGGAAATGATTAGAAGAAATCGTGACTTTCTGAAGACGATCGAATTCACAGACGAATGTAGTTTTTCTCGGGACAAGATTATTAATTTTCATAATTACCACATATGGGCTGATGAAAACCCTCACGCTATTGTCGAAACTAACCATCAAGAACAGTTTTCTCTTAACGTGTGGGTCGGAGTTATTGGGGATTATTTAATTGGGCCTCATTTTCTACCTCCTCGATTAAATGGTGAGGCATACGTTCAATTTTTAAGAGAAGTGCATCCCGTACTGCTGGAGGAAGTTCCTTTGGGCGTCAGAAGGGATATGGTTTTTATGCATGATGGGGCTCCCGCCCATTTTAGTCAAGTAGCACGTCAGCATTTAACTGAAACATATGCAAATCAGTGGATAGGTCGAGGAGGACCACAGAATTGGCCCGCTCGATCCCCGGATCTCAATCCTCTGGATTTGTCTACTTGGGGCCATTTGCAGCATTTGGTTTATCGTACTCCTGTTCGCGATGTAGAGGACTTAAGAAACCGCATTATCGATGCGTGCAGGGTAATTAGAGAGACTCCAGGAATATTTGAGCGAATACGTGGCTCAATGCGCCGACGTCTAGACGCATGCGTAATGTCTGAAGGTAGACATATTGAACATTTACTATGATTTCTACATGTTGTATGTTTTGTTATTATTAAATTAGTTTTGATTATTCCCCTTTAATCATTTAATGCAGGTAGTAACTACAAAATAACAGTAAATCCAGTCCGCATTTATGACGATGTATCTCTGTAGTTGTTCGTAAAATAATTTTTTACTGCGAACTGGTTTAATTTGGGCAAAAAATTCAAGAGACATTTTTTTTTAGAATGAAACAGGCTATCGGAAATAATTTTTTAAATGGTAAAAAAATAATAAGACAAAAAATTACGTTGGAAATAAATTTTAGGGGTTGCGTTTTCCACCCCTTACTACCATGGGGTAAACCAAATAAATTACTGGCTAAGTGTCTTTTTGGTAGTAGAAAATGTCAGGTTAATTTCAATATTGTAACTTGTTTAGTGCTTGTGAAAAAAATTGTTAAACAAATTTTATGTACCCCCTTTAAGGGGCTGTATCTTAACAAGGGATGCTCCAATGAAGTTTCTTTATATGAAAGATCCTATCTTTTTTTCGATGAGGAATCACCCCCTTAAATGTTTTACACTTATTTAGTTACACCCTGTATACCTATAAGACAAGTCTCGATGATACGAAGGCAGAATGTGAGAAAATTACCGGCTTCACTTGACGTCACCACGTTATTCCATCAACGGAAAATTTATTGTCTTAAAGCGGTGGTGGGTAGTTAGTCCTTTTATGACGCATTGTTGCTATTAATCAGTCCCCGGCGTTTATTGGAGTTGTAATTAAGAGTGTCAAGACCAGACAATAGACTTTATTATGAAAGTCGATAATCGTCCTCAATCCCGAGTTGGGTATCTTCAGATAGGGTGATTCAGCTACACAATTTATAGTCGACGCTGCTTCAGACATTGCTTTATACGTTTATATGTCCAATACTTCAGACTTTTGGCTATGTTATGTTATTTAGCATAGATAAACAGTTTACATATACAGGGTGTGGCGTGTTAGGTAATCTATAAAAATTAAACTACAGCTTCCTGACGATATTTGTAATAGAAAAGTCTTATACGAAAAAGTTCGATCTCTGCGTTTTTTCTTTGTAAACTAAAGCTCAATTTTAGATCAAAATATTTTCTCTGGAGCGGTCCTGTCCGTGTGTTATACAATGAGTTGCGTGCTGTAGATCAGCCGCGTAAATAAATCGTCTTTGAAAGATAGAAATATATTTCTCAATTTTTCGGGAATTTTTCAATGTAATAGTTCTAGAGGAAATGTTGAAATTGATCCCCATTAGCACGGATACAGGCATGGCACCAAAGCACCCAATTTTGGCGGATATTTTCTCAAATTCCAGGTCTACCCTAATTGTGTCAGCAGTTTCAAGTATACGGTTTCGCAATTCTTTCCACCGTAGCAATTGGAGTATTGTAAACCAATTACTTTAAGTGACTCCAATGGAGTTAGATGGGGCGATCGAGATGGCCACGGCACAGGACCAAAGCGTCCAATCCATCGCTGTGGAAATCAACACGGGTGCAACAGATGGCACCTTAACACGCCGTCCTGGGTAAGCGGCGACAAACGGCCGGTGCGACCGGAACAGCCGAAGCAGTGATTTTCAAAATTAGAGCATCATAGGTTTTGTCCTACGTACGAGATACCGCCCGGCACAAGCGGCTTGTGCGGTTTTCATGCGGACGACGCGATCAAATTATTTGATAATTCCGCCTCTGCCGCTTCAGTTTACATTTTTAAATCTTAAAAATTATATGAGTTTTTCGTCATGTCTGACACTTTTATTGAACTTTTAATTAGCAGTATGAAAAATTCCATTACACTGTGGGATATGAAGCACAAAGATTATCATAATCGACATATAGGTACTCCACAGAGAATGGACCTGCACTCTTAACAGAAATAGGCGTCGAAAATTAGTCTCTGAATATTTCATTTCTGTTTTCAGGAAGTAACACTCGCACCTTACTAACAATACTATATGTATTTATTGGTAAAGCCGCAAACATACTATATGGTTTCACAGATAAACGGTGGTTCTTATGCTATTTGAGAATCATAAAAACTACTTTAAAAACTTCGTGGTATTCGCAAAGAATAACGGCGTGTTTTCATCATACATAACATACGATGTAGTCGAATGTTCGGGAAACATTCTGGCATGTCCTGGAAATAGTTCTGGTTTTTTAGGACAATTTCGTAATTTTTCATATAAATGATTATTTTTTTCTAAAAATACCTACTGTGCTTGTCATGCGTTTTTTATTATTTGTTTTTTACGAATTATTATACTGTTTAAATGGATGTTCTCAGTTAACAGAACGATGCGTTTCCTCGTCCACGACATCTTGACAACTGCAACACTATTATGATTGCCACGCTACCGCGCGTTAAAAGTGCACGTAGGACAGTCTGATCGCATTTACAGTTAGCACCGCGTCGGCCACTTCAACCGCGTCGAACGCGCCGGCCGCACCGGCCGTTTGTCGCCGCTCACCCAGGACGTCGAGTAAGATACGAATGTACGATACGAGAGGAGGTTCCTACTTGCTGTGCGAGTCGTCTAGTACTAATTGTGGGGTCCTCGTCAAGATTTTCCAACACTGCATCTTCAACATTAAGATTCATTTGCTGACCACGTCCTTCTCCTCGAGGAATAACACCTCCAGTGTCTCGCAGCCGCTGAACGCACTGTAGGATTGCACATGGAGGATGACGTTGTGGCCATCGTTCCTGGTACAACCTAGTCGCCGTGAGTGCATTTTCTCCGGCTGCACCATACACTAATACCATATCGACACGTTCGGAAATAGTAAATGCACTATTTTCTCGGTTCATTGTAAAACTAGGGTGTGCACAAACTAAAAAATTAAGCAAAAAAGAAATAAAAAGTTGTTTTTAATGCAATCGGCATGCTATTCTTATTTTTTACTACTTTATAAAAATTACACTGTCACTGTCACATCGTAGAATTACAAAATAAAAACTTTTGTCTGGAATCTTTCACTTTTTAACACTGATGGAATAATGAATTCAAAACAAATACAAGATCAGTTGATTACTAAATTTTTTTAACAATGTAACCTAACCTTCTTTTAGTATTATTAGTATTAGATTATTACTGACGGGTTGCATCTCGGGTCGCATAAAAACATTTCCAAAGTTTTCAATAAATAACACAAGGCCTTCATTTTCGTTGAATAAATGAACTTTAATTTACAAAAAAAACGTAAAGATGGAACTTTTTCGTATATGACTTCTAATACAAATATCGTCAGGAAGCTGTAGTTTAATTTTTATAGATTATACACGCCACACCCTGTATTTGCTACTTTTATAAGAGACCAGGAACAATGTCTAATTTCATTGTATTTTTACTTTTCTGATTCACAGTAATTTACGTAAGTACTTATTTCATTACATCCCTGGTAGTAAAATCTTGGACAAGACACTTATACAAGACTGCTGTGTACCTACTGCTGAAATCTGCATCAGGTTTACTGCAAGATTCATTGTGCAATTGTCTTGATCACAGCTTTCAATGGATTTGATTCAGCTCACTTGAGCACAAAGGGGTAAATTAAAGCAAGTGACTATATCTGCAACACGTTGACTTATACTAATTCACCCCTTTGGACTCACGTACTTTTGGTTAAGTCTGGTGCAAGTATTAAGTTAGATACTTGTAAAAGTATCTTGCATAAGAAACGATATAAATTTCAGCAATAGACAGAAACCAATCTGACACAATTTGGCTATTTCAAGTAAATTTGAAACAACTTGTATTAGAATTGCACACGATTGTGCTACCAGGACCAGGGATACTGCCCTGAATGAATCAATTGAAACTAATATTAATTTACCGAATTTAAATCTAAATGTTTATTTATTTTATTAAGATTAAGGCGATGAAGTTAAAAATGTATTTGTAAGAAATACTTATTTTTTTTCTTTCTTTTGAATCAGAGTCTATCCAAAATATATTAGAATTGATTTATATTAATAGTACATTTTTCCGCTGATTCGCGATTTCTCTGATTTTTATATTCCCGGGTACTTATGTCTAAGTATTTTTGCAAGCATCATAAGTATAAATATTTCATAGATTTTAAATTATATAAAAATGAGTTCATATTAGATACCTACTTTCTTTTATTGAACCTGATTTACTTAATGTTAATACGAAAGTTGCCTGTTGTATTTCGGGAATGGACGATCTTGGTGCTGCCATCTGAAAATCGACGTCCCTATACTAAAGTTCGACTTTTTATCGTTATATTTACTCAAAACTCAGAACGTTTTAACATACCGGCGCTATTTGTATTGTTTACAGCGACGAATAATGCATCTCAGCCAAAAAAATAGAATTATGTCGTGAACATTTCCGTACGATAATTTTTTGCAATTTTGGACGTAGATCATCTTAACAACAGTGCATTGAAGAACTTATGTAATTCGACTTTTAGTGGCGAAGCACCATCAAAAACCACTATATTCAGGGTTCTTCACGGTAAGTGGCCTATTGGACGTGTCAGAGGAACCAAAGACAATATGACTGAAATTTTGTTTACGGGGGTTAGCAGATATGTCCTCTTCAATGAAAATAATGCTATCAACGTAGTATTTCCGGTCAACTTATTGGCAACTGCAAGTACATTAAAGAGCAAATAAGCATCCTTTCATTAAGAAAACAATGAAATGTAAAGAAAAACAAAATTTTAAATTATATTATTCTCTCAACTTCATTCCAAAGATCATAAAATTATAATAATGCATTTATTAGTTATTTGAAATTATCTCATTTATTGTCTTTGATATTATTTAAAAATTAGAGAAAAATTCTAAGAAAACCAACCGAATCATAGAAATACAGCTAATAATTTTGGTTCACGGTGAATGTAACGAATGGGACACTTAGTATAATTTTCTTCAGGTAATTTTGATAGGGGAAGGTAATGCATCTTATGTTCTTTGTGTATTCCGAAAAGCAAGTGAAAACTCCCAGAACGAAGAAAGATATGAGGAATTTTCGAAACGCTTGCATCTGTCAAAAGTTTTATAAAATGTCGATTATCTCGAAAATGGTTAGATTTAGGTACAGGGAAGCTTTAACAATTTTGACTTATCTTTAATTTTGTCGATAATGCAATAATATATAGGGTGTTCCATTTAAAATGACGAAGTTGACAGCTACTTCCGGTATAATACCCTCATAAACAAAATTTCAGAGTCATATTGTCTTTGGGCAATACGAGCTCTCACACATCGGCCCAAACAAGAGACTTTTTGAGAACTGAAAAAGTCGAATTGATGAGTCAGCCGCCGTACAGTTCTGATTTGGCACCCATCGTTTTTCGACACTTGAAGAAGTGGTTGATCCGTTTAAAATGAATGTTTTGGAGGTACCTCAATCGGAAAAAGTTCTTCGTAAATTGGTTCAAGCGCATGCAAAAGTGTATCGATCATGGAGAATATTTGAAAAACGCAATAAAGCCATATACGATGATTCATTTTTTTGTTTGTTGTATTATTTTAAAATTTGAATTATGTTACGAAAGATCAAAAAGTAATTCTAACTGAAGTATAAAATAGTTATTTACGTTACAAGGCCGGGAAATGGTATATTAAAGTACAAGTCTAGATGTTTACGGACGAGGCGACGAAGGAGCCGAGTCAGGAATTTCTAGACGAGTACTTTAATGACATTTCACGGCCGTGTATCGTACAACGTTTTATTTCATACTGTGTTGTATTAAAAATGAAATTTTAATGTTTTATTTTACATAACCTGCCTGTATGTAGGTGTTAGCGTGGTTTCGATTCTTGTTTTATCGCATAGCTTTTGATTTAGCTTAGTGATGTAAAAACAAAAATAACAAATTTGACAGTTTGTCATCCCGTGCGTATTTTGTGATAATTTTCGTAAAAAATGGAAGAAATCGAGCTAAAATGTGCTGAAGCAACCAGTAAATTGGTGCCTACGAAGTCTTCTGCTCGTTATGAGAAGGAATACCAGCTCTTCAACGTGTGGAGAAAAACCTATAAGGTGGAAAACGGCCTGAATGAGAATATCCTTTTGGCGTACTTCTTGGATATCTCCAAAAAGATGAATCCTGCGACAATGTGGGCAAAATATTCGATGCTCAAGTCTATGCTGATGGTAAAAGAAGGAGGTGATATTTCAAAATATCCAAAACTGGTGGCTTTCTTAAAAAGGCAAGCAGTTGGTCATCAGGCAAACAAATCAAAAGTTCTAACAAGAGAAGAAGTTAATAGATTCATGAAGGAAGCCCCATCAGAAGAGTATCTTTTGATGAAGGTAAACAAGTTTAACCTTTTCATTAGTTTTGAATTAAACAATGTGCATCTTGAATGATATAGGTACTCAATGTCAATTAATTACAAAAAATACATTTCTTGGTTTCGTTAGTCGAAATTTCATCAATTTGACAATCAGTTTTAAACCATTTTCTCTATTGTTACAGGTAATCGCAATGATAGGCATTGCTGGTGGTTGTCGGCGAGAAGAGTTATACCATATGACCCTAAAAGACATTGAAGATTGTGGCACCAAACTAATTATAACCATTCCCATTTCTAAGACGAATACAAAACGGGTATTCACTGTATTGAGTGACGACAATGAAGGAATAAACTTTCTGGAAATATTCAGAGAATACGTTAAGCTCCGACCTAAAAATATGAAGGAAGATTTTCTTTTTTTGGGTTATAGAAGAGGAACATGTGTTTCCCAAAGAGCGGGC
Source organism: Anoplophora glabripennis (assembly GCF_000390285.2). Lineage (NCBI taxonomy): Eukaryota > Metazoa > Arthropoda > Insecta > Coleoptera > Cerambycidae > Anoplophora > Anoplophora glabripennis. Next base: position 249,233 of record NW_019426031.1, read on the forward strand.
ATACATACCATTGGGGGGGCACCAAAAAAAATTGCGGGATATTTGAAGTTGGAACACCCAAAAAAATATACGGGGCATTGTTTCCGCAGAACATCTGCCACTTTTTTGGCGAATGCGGGAGCTGATTTATCAACACTGAAGCGTCATGGTGCATGGAGAAGCTCATCTGTTGCGGAACAATACATTGAAGATTCCTTAGAAAACAAAACAAAAGCAGCAAGGATGATTCAAAATGGAGAAAACTTTATACAGGTTCTTCAGACCAAGCAACAAACTATATCCACCACCACTACCGTGTCTAGTGAAGATTCTGTCCCTAAAGGTATTCCTGCATTCAGCCTGCAAGGAAATTCACATTGCACAGTTACTGTTAATTATAATTATAATTAGTTTTTATAGGCTTGATTTTGTAGTTTTAAAGATAAAATCTTTTAAAAATGTGAATATTGTGTTTTTTTAAAGCAGTCCGGGAAGTAAAAATTTTCCGGACTCAGTACTGTAATGAGTTATTTCCCGGACTTAAATGAGTCCGGGAAATAACTCATTACAGTACAGTATGAAATAAAAAATATTTTGTTTACGTTGCGATTCATAATTTTTGAAAAGTAAGTATAACGTCATTAATTTAAGAAGCTGTCTCCTTTTCACTGGAATTCCGGTTATCTAAAACATTATCAGAAATAGGGAAAAACGATGACACACTCGCGACCCAATTTTCAAACAGAAAATTAATACCTTCATTTGTTTTAGAGTTACAGGACATCAGACAGTAATTTCTGTTATAATTTTCGACAACTTTGTATTTCTTTGTATTGTTATTGTTGATGTGGATGTCGTTGTTGATGTAGTTGTTGATATTGTTGATGTTGTTGCTGATGTTCTTGATGTTGTTTTTAATGTTGAGTCAGATTATTAAATTTGTTGCTCTATTAAAACAATTGAGGATCGTTATTTTTTGCGTACTACAAAATTTCATAAAGCTGTTCTAATCATAAAACTAAACCAACGTTTTCAGATGGAGTATTGGAATATAAAAAGATACAATTATTATTGATTTTTGCATCATACAAATGGGATGCTCTCTTTACAAGTCTATTAGCAACATAATATGTTGCCATGCCCAGCTTATATTTAAGAGAAAATAAAAGTTATTTCTACAAAAGCAAAGACCCTCATCAATATTTGTAGAACATATTTGCTTACATTACGTGGCATTGAGGTAAAGGTTTTTAATTTATAGATAAATCAAATAATATTTTTCCGAAAATAGTGACTGATATGTTGTACATCTGACACCAATGCATCATTGAGACGTTTTATTTTTCTCGAAATTGATCATTTGCATGCAATATATGTAGTTAATATTTTGGCTGTATTCCAACGACAAAAAAGCCAACCTCAGCTATATTCGAAGGCTGTTATTTAGTAGGTGAAGGGTTTTGGAATACCTATATTGTCTGAATCACGATCACACTTTTATGCAACGTCAGTTCAAATGAAAAATAAGTTATTTTAGACTTCGTCTCCAAAATCGAAATAATCATGTAAGTCAATAATCTACCTGCTTTAATGGTTTAATTTATTTAATTCATCATAGATCAGGCACTTAGTTAGGCACTTTCTTCAATGAAAGACTATTTTGGAACTACAAAACTAATGCAAGTAATTCATTTTTAATTAAAATTCAACATTTTTAATAATCAAGTAAACCTAACATGTCGCAATGCGATACTGCACCTAGCTATATATACATATTTTATGACAAGAACTTGGCGTTGTAGGAATAGTTATTGATTCTGTTGTTTTGTTTTATAAAAACAGCCCTGACCACGCTCATATTCTTTAAGTTAATGGGATCAGTATCACGAGCTGCAGATATCTGTCCAGGTTTATAATTCATTTTAATAATCCGAGATCTATCCTAAACTGCACTGAATAAATTGTAAATTTGTATTAGAGACTCTCTTAAGTCGTTGCCAAGTCATTTAAATCGCTCAAAAAATTAAGAGTGTGGGATGAATGTGAGGCAATTTGAGTACTACACGATTTGCTTCAGACTTCTCGAAACCAGCTCATGAAAATGTCCTTGGAAATATCCTTCGCGAAATTACAATTTTATAAAAATTAGTGTAATTATCAAGTACGCAAATGTATAGGACTTAATTAAAGGAAATCGATCTCTAATAACTGGTGTTTTGTGTTGGTTCATGTGACTAACCTGGAGGTGGTCTAACAACGACTCTAGTCCTCTATCCGTAATACTAGAACATCGTAGACTAAGTGTGTGTATGTGTTTCGAAGCAAGGGGGAACGTGTTAACCAGATCTAAAGCGTCTTCGTCGGAAGCTCCCATCAGACAGAGACTGTGGAACTCTCTCCTCAGCAAGGAGGAGTACAGACGTGCCCTCTCATTACCCTGACATCCGCGCATTTCGCGGCATTGCAGCACTGGCACCAGGCCCGACCAGTAGCGCGGCGACCGATAGAGGATGTCCCTCCAGCGCGTGCAGACTCGAGCCAAGACGCACCTCTCGCACGCACTGAAGTAGAGGAAAAACTTGGTCAGGAACTTGTCGTCCATCATCAGCTGATCCCAGTTGAGGTAAGTTGGGGCCGGTCGCTGTTTCCTCTGGTTGGGCGGCCCGGCCGAGTTGGCGCCTGCACTCTTGGAGGCCCTGGCCGGCAGCAGTCTGGAAGGCTTCTCGGGGGCAGCCACGGCGGCGTTGCTGCCGCCGCAGAAGACGTTCGTCACCCTCTCCATCACGCTGCTCTTGGCCGAGTGGTGTTTGCTGCCGCGGAGGCCCAGGCCGTTGATGCGTTTCGAGAGCTCCGCCGAGGCGCGTTCGACCACCCCTTGGGCGGATATGGACGACATCCCGAGCGTCGCGATGATGTCAGGAAGTCACGAAATCATCCCGGTCGAAGGTGAGTGGAGCGTCCGCGACGCCAACGTGAGCAGGACTGTTTTTGGCATGGATCGGTTCACCCCCAGAATGAGCGGGCGATCAATACTCACCCCCGTGGTACACGCCACGCGCATCGCCGCTTGCCTGCCAGTGGCGGCTTCGCGGTGAGCGCCTGCAGGGGTTCTTAATTGCTCGATTTGAAAGATACACGCATTGGAATTCTTAATTTAGATAAAAACACATTAAACTAAACACAATCATGATCATCGGACATGTGTCAAAATATACGACTTACGTCTCTTTTTAATGGACGCCCTGTATATTTTTACGCATTCTCTCTAAACGCTTTTGAAGGAGCGTTAGCAATAGGAGGAAAGATATAGTAAAAAAAAATGTACCATCATAAACCAAGACTTACAATTAATAATAAGACAATGATCTGTACTTATAAAAAATATACAAGTCTTTTAAAAGTTTGGCTTTTAACTCTACCAGAATTACTTTGAAATTTCTTTAACAAAGTAATTTAAACATATAAAGCGCTATCCAAAAAGTTTGCACCATATGGGAAAAAGTTTTTTATTTAATAAATTCCTTTCATTGTCAGTTGTCTCTGCATGTCGTCAAATCAAAATAGTGCCCATCAAACCTCATAAAACGTGCATTATATACGAGGGGCAGACGAAAACTGCAAATCGGCCCAAGAGTAAAGTACCTTTATTTTTAACTCTAGGGAAAAATGTTATAAAAGGAAGTTATTTCCCTTTAAAAGATTAGCCCAGATATAAAGTTCCAGTTCATTATGTTGAAAAAGCGATTTCTGACATTTTTGCAACTTGCCCCCGTACCATAATTCGAGCGAAAACATCCATTACAGTCACGTTTTTAGTGCGCTTCTATAAGAAAAACATTATAATTCCTGAAAACAAGCTGAATCAGGTACTAATAAGGCCGTTATAAAAAATGGTGTAGAAAATAAGAATGAATTTGGTGCAAACTTTATTTTATGTTCAAGAATAATATAAAAAGTAAGTAAAATAGTAAACCTCGTACACACCACTTCTTAAATTAATAGTTACAGTTCATTCGTTCAAAAATATTAACTCTCTTTGCTATAAAGTGGAAACAATTTTTATTTTACAAACAATGCAAAAAAAAACAAATAAGAAATATAAAAAGTAAACTGAAATCATTAACAATCAATTTTTGACTACGGAAAACCCTACTTCTAGGTGAACCATAAACTAACTACCTACGTAACTAATTGATCAATCGATCTGTTTTTTTTTAAAGAAGCGTCTTTCTAAGAACTTTTAAAACCTGCTTTAAAAAATTTGATTTGATGAATATTCACAAAGTTATTCTAGTTGTTTATAAGTACAAAAATTCGACCAATGTTTAAACAAGCGCCAGAGCTCTCCTAAATGACGGATTCGAATTTTACAAAAAAAGTTTGAAAGCTTCAGAGTCCTTCTATATGTGATTAAATTTTTAAGTATCTAAGGGCCTTGGTTTTTGCTATGCAAAATTTTGAAAATTTGCAAATTTTGTTTTCAAAATCTGGATTGCAAAATTATTATGCAAAATGTATCGAACCGATTTTGATGAAATTTGGTGTGATGATTCTACATAACATGAAGTTTTCTTGAGCCAAGTATAAAGGTCCTATACCCAATTTAAATACCCCAAAAAAATTCCCTAAAAAGTATTGTTTTTTAACCCCATTTTTGCGATTTTTTCGATTTTTACCATAATAATCATGATTCATTCGATTTGTAACTAGTCATGTTTTGTAAAAAATTTAATTACAAACATTTTTTTCCTCTTCCATTTTCGCCTAAAATCAACTCTTGAAAAGATACATAATTAAATAAAAACAAAAATATGACATTTTTCGAATTTTTTTAACATATCGTGCCGCCAAAAGTTAAACCCACGTTTTTCTTTATGCGCATAGAAAAAATTTCATTTCTAGTGATATTTGAAAGCCAAAGAGCCAAAAAAATCTCCGTGGATATACGATTCACCCAAACCAAAACAGATACCGCCTAGTCTACATTGACTATACAAGGTTCTACCCGAGTTTCCTGACAGTCTTTCAGAACACCCTCTATAGTAATGTCACTGTTAATAAAAAACATTTTGAAAAAACAGAAAATTGTTTAATTAAATATTGGAAACATTGTTATGTACATTAAAAGTATAATTATTCAAATTTGAAAATATTTGAAATATACTTTTTGAAATTTTCAACTTAACGTTCAACGATGTTTTCCTCGATATACCCTTCAGTCGCACTAGTTGATACATCTGGAAGTTTTAAGTATTCTGCAACTCTTTGGGAAGTTTTTGCAAAACTGTTGATGCTGACTGGTTATATTGTCCACTTACCGTGATTATAGTAAATGAAAAATCTATTGTGTTTTACTTGTTTGGGTCTCAATTGTAAATTCTTATGATAAATTTCATATCCGTTGCACTCTGATCCTAAGGTAAATACGCGTTTTTTTTTTTGGTTTTGGTATCATGTAAAGTAAAAACCAAAATTTCCCCCGTGTCTTCTATAACTTTAAAAGTTAAACTGCACAATTCTGTACGCGACATGTCTCATTTAAACTAAATATTAAAATATTATGAACTTATCGTTTGGAGATTCTTTTAAAAAACATAATAACGTTTTCCATAGTCAAAAATTTTGATTTCTTTGATTTGTATGTGTCATTTTGACGTTTTAAAAATGCAAGTAGCTTTTTATATTGTGATATAATATCCATATTTTCGTTTATTTGTATAGTAGTTTTGAACATGGACTATGTAGACCATAAACTGGATGCCTTAAGAGATTTTGCCTAAAATAACGAGACATTGTATGAAAAACACTAAAAATATGTATAAAAATAGCTTAACTTCTCAAAAAAATAAGCTGGCATTACACTTTCATCAGTTCTTAGTGCGTTTTTTTTTCATTCCCCACTTACAAAATATTTCATATACTTACCTTCTTCTATTTTTCCTTGGATTTTAAAGGAAGTAAGCTTGAAGATGCTTTTCGAGTGGCATTTAAAATGTCTTCAAAACAATTTTTTTAAATGTTTTCAGTAGCAACACTCATTTTAATGATTAATATATAACTTAGAATCAATTCGACTCACAGAAATGAAACTTAACTAACTGTAACAAAGCCGTGTCAGGTTACTAGGTTACGGAAAGCCTACATAAGGACCTATTATGAATTTTTTTAAATTTCTAACTTTGTAATGCTTTTCACCGACTGGTAAATAATATAATTAAAACTTTTCAAAAAGTTATACAAAAACAAGTAATCTCTCCATATCTCAATGAATTTTTGAAAAACAATCCCTGTTACAGAATTTTATCTCCTCTTAAATTTCCTTCTCGAACCAGCACTGGCTTCTCTCAGTCGACTGCAAGTTCAAGCGCAGGTTGAACCAAGTCCACCTACAAAGCGCCAAGCTGGCTGGACGGTATTGAGAAGGGAATCACATTGTCTTGGTGATTTCTGATTAGAGTTGTTATTATTCATTTACTTTTCGTTGGGTAGAGGCCGGGTGATAATATTGATAACGAAATATGTTTAAGGCTCGGGGGAACATTTTAGGGAAAAACAGGGTGCTCTTTGAACTACGAGAAAATGAGACTTTGACTTCATTTGGTCAGATAATTTTTATTTTATAACAAGTATACAAATACCTAGCATGCAAAATAGCGATGTTTTTAATATTTTTAATAATTTTGTTCCAAATGTTGGATCCACAAAACTTTCGAAATACAGTGTCGGAAGAATTTAGCTTATATAGTGTGGCCATATTAAGTGACAGCTTGAATTTTCGCACACGTCTGCGCGTTTTTTATGTGACGAAAGTTAGAAGCGGTATCATCAAGAATTATATATTTTTCGTAGGTTTTACGTATATAAAACAAAACTAACTCGACCTTTTGCCAACTATTTTTTTTTATTAATAATCTAGAAAAGCCCGTATAAGACGAGCTTGGCTGTGTGGAAGGTATAGTAACAATAGCGCAAACGAGGGCCAAAATGTCCATCTGTATGTAGATGCAATTAACGGAACGTCTCGTTTAAAAATTATGTACAAATTTGAGCACGAAGGGGTGCGAGAATGCCTTCCTGTATAAACGTACAATTTACACATTACTCGTGTGTGAGATTCTACATTTAAAATCGTCCATGTTTCGAATTCAACACTAGAAATCGTGTCCCTAGAGCACTAAACAGTCCAAAATCAATAAATATATAAGTCAATAATTATAAAATAACTAAAAACATTAATATTTAATAACGGAAAATGCTCCGTAAAACAAATCACATACCTCGTTCGTTGCGAGGCCCACCTTAAGGAGGTTCGATACCGAAAAGAAAATGGTAAGAAAGTTTTCAAAATCATTGAAATCTGTTAATATATATGCCAACTGCCTCGTGTAAAAATATCAGATCGATTGCAATTTTTTTTTTGAAAAATGATATTAAAAATTATGCTCTTTTACACAGGCTCTTATGCGAGTTGGGAAAAAACTATAATCAAACGTGAATATTGCTCTTAAAAATGGTTAGGATCGGAAAAATAACATTGTAATTAAAGAATTAAATATTACTAAACATTTTAAAACAATAAAAATATGCACTTACAATGTAATTATTGAGATAATGAAATGAATATTTACCGTTGTGGCAAATTTGAACAAACATCTGATCCAATGAAAGTAAATATGGCAACACTGTACGCTGTATTTAACGCTTCGACTGACGTGCCCACAGGACCAGGAGGACATCCTGAAGGTAACCCGCTGCTGCTCGCTCGTGGTTCGAGTAGAGCTGCAGCGAAAGCAGCGGGTTGACACAACAGTGTCACCGGTGCCAGCGGTTCGGCCACGGCCAAACCCGGTGCACAGCTGAGCCAAAATGTGTAAAATGTGGTGAAAATCACAGCACGCACGTCCACAAAAAGGCCAAAGACACGCCCGCCAGGTGTGCAAATTGCGCCGGGCCACACCCCGCCAGCTATATGGGGTGCCCTCAGTACCCCAAAGCTAAAAACACAAAAACACAAAACACAGACACACACACGACACAAAACACTACACAAACACACAGACAGCCCCTCCTACCCACCCCAAACACAACCCCAGGACGCACATACGCTGACATGACCAGAAAAACACAAAACACACAAAAACAAAAACACAACACCTCACCACACGCACACACAGACACGACACCCTCCCAACCGGGCGCGGCGGCCCTGATTGACGCAACAAAGCGTCTTCAGGACTTCTGCGTCCAGCTGACGACCATGGTGTCGAATATGCAAAAATTATTCGACTTCTAATGGCTCGTCGGCCCTCCCAACCCTCCTCGCTGAGAATTTCGTCCTGGAACCTTGACGGGTTCCGGGCCAAAAAAACGGAACTCGTGGACATCTTGAACCGTCTAAACATAGACGTTATGGCTGTCCAGGAGACCTACCTCAGCGAGGCATCCCGTACCTCCATCCCTGACTATGACATATACAGACATGACAGAAACCGTAACGGGGGTGGTGTTGCACTCATAGTAAAGAAGTGCATCGACCACTATCCGCTGCAGCGGCTCCAAACTCAAAACACAGAGGCCGTGGCGATAGCGGTGAGATCGCTACGGCATGGAGACGTTGCGGTGGTGTCCTGTTACCACCCACCCAGACTACCACTACTTGACAATGACTTAGACAAAATCCTTTCCTGGCCCCAGACAATTGCCATCGGGGACTTCAACGCGAAGTCCCCCATATGGCACAGCGGGACGACGACCACAAGAGGTCGCGTCCTGCTGAATTACCAAGACAGACACGACGACTTGACTATACTCGGACCGACAGAACCGACACATTACGGACCCGTAGGACGCCCCGACGTTATCGACATTGCCCTCTTAAAATCTATACCGTTAAATGCCCAAATATCCACCCAATACGAAGGGTCTTCCGCCCACAATCCAATATTTCTGGATCTGGGGCGAAGACAGAGATATGAAGGCACCTTCACGAGGAGGTTCACTGACTGGGAGCGTTTCCGAACAGTAATGCAAGGAAACATGGCGCTCCCAGTCATCGAAACCACCCATGATCTGGAGGCGGCAATCCTCTCCCTTGAGACTGACATTAAAAACGCCCTGACTCAGACTACGACGGAGACTATTGTCCCCCGACTGACAAACCCCCGGGGCACCCTCCCCGATGACATAAAAAACTTAATACGTGACAGACGACGTGCGAAACGGCTTGCCACCCGCACCCGCCTCCCCCGACACAGACATGACTTAAACGTACTTAACAGACGGGTGAAGGCGGCTCTGGATGAACTGGCCCAGGATAACTGGGCTAGGCACCTGGAGTCGCTGGATCCACAAGACAACAGCCTCTGGAAAACGCAGAGGGCCCTGCGACAGACCGCTCGCTGCGACAGACCGCTCGCCGTAAAATTCCTCCAATCCACGGTAGTGTGGGGGTGGTTTACAAGAACCAGGAAAAGGCCGAGGCTTTCGCCGATAGTACTGCCTCAGCTGCCCGACGAAGAAGAGGAATTCGAGATAGTGGCTGAGCGCGCGGCCCGACGCGTCGACAGAGAGCTAGACAATGACGTAATCCCCCCGCAACTCCTGACGAACTAAGACTGACAATACGCAGACTTAAAAACAGAAAAGCCCCCGGACCCGACAATATACATAACACGACACTTAAACGACTACCACACAAGGGCCTCATGGCCTTACTAAACATAACAAATGCGACACTCAGACTAAGACACTTCCCTACCCGCTGGAAAACAGCAAACATAATCCTTATCCCAAAACCCAACAAAGATCACACCATCCCATCCAACTACCGGCCCATTAGCCTGCTCCCGGCTATGAGCAAAGTGGTAGAAAAAATTATCCTAACCCGTCTAAGAACCCACTCCCAAGAACTGCAAGTCATTCCAGACGAGCAGTTCGCCTTCCGACCCAATCACTCCACTGAACTCCAAATCCTTCGCCTTACCGAGCACATCACGGCGGCCTTCAACAGGGGACAGTACACTGGTGCTGTCTTCCTGGACGTCGCAAAGGCCTTCGATACGGTTTGGCATGAAGGCCTACTGATGAAAATGCTCACCAACCAATATCCCATATCCTTTACCAAACTCATAAAATCCTACCTACACCACCGAAAATTCCGCATCCAAATCCAAGATTCCCTTTCCACCACCCGTCCCATGGAGGCCGGTGTCCCCCAGGGCACCGTCCTGTCCCCACAC